>NC_069509.1:168154826-168377326 GCF_027579735.1 Bombina bombina
AAATGTCAGTTGGCCAAATGTCTGTCGGATAACAGTCAGGCGCACACCACAAGACATTCACAGCACACTTTTAGAATAAGAAACGTGCCCTGAAATTAGATATGATCATCAGAAAGCTCATTTATGGTTGTGTGTTTGTTAAAAAATGTGAATCATAAAATAACTCAAAATGGTATGAAATTGTTATGAAAAAAAATCCTCATTCAAATACATCAATCCTTAATACTGATTTAAATTGCTGCCATCTTTTACTTTGTCCATGTATCTTCTCCTTCTGTGGCAGTCTTTTATAACCCAGTGTAACCCCCCTTTAAAGGGACATAATACCCATATACTATACTTATCTTACTTGACCTGTCTGCTGCCTTTGACATCGTTGACCATTCCCTTCTCCCATGGAATCTCAGCTCCCTTGGGCTCTCTGACACTGCCCTCTCCTGGTTCCACTCTTATCTCTCTAACAGGTCCTTTTCTGTCTCCTTTGCTGGCGACTCCTCCTATCCATTGCCTCTGTCTGTTGGAGAACCTCCAAGCTCTGTTCTGGGTCCTCTACTCTTCTCTATTTATGCTTCCGCACTGGGTAAACTTATCAGTAGCTATGGCTTCAACTATCACCTCTATGCTGATGATACTCAGATCTACTTATACATCCCTGCACTCTCTCCTTCTGCCCTTTCTCACATCAGTGTCTGCTTATCTGGCATTTCTTCTTGGATGGCCTCTCACCACGTAAAAATCAAGAATTCGATGACTGAGCTCCTAATCCCCCCCATTAATTCTACCCCGGTTTCTAACTTTTCAATCACTGTTGGTGGCACCACTATCTCCCCATCACCCCAAGTCCGCTGCCTAGGAGATACACTTGACTCCAAGCTGTCCTTCATACCCCACATCCAATTGCAACCACTTATGCAATATTTCCAAAATTTGTCCGTTTCTGAGTACTGAAACTACTAAACAGCTAATCCACTCCCTGGTAATTTCCCGACTTGACTACTGTAATAACCTACTAACTGGCCTCCCTCTCTCCTGTTTCTCCCCTCTTTAATCCATCCTAAATGCCTCTGCTAGGCTAATTCACCTCTCCCAACGCTCTGTATCAGCTGCACCTCTCTGAGAGTCCCTTAACTGGTTTCCCATTTCCAGCAGAATTAAATTCCAAATTCTCACTCTGACCTACAAAGCCCTTGCCAACGCAGCCCCCCCCCCCACCTGTCCTCACTCATCAACAAATATACTCCAGCCCGCCCCCTAAGTTCCAATAATGACCTGCTCCTTGCATCTTCTACCATTACCTCCCCCCATGCTAGACTACAGGACTTCTCTCGTGTGGCACCAACCATCTGGAACACACTTCCTTTAAGCTGTCAGACTTTACCCTAACCTTTCCTCCTTTAAAATATCCCCTGAACATCTCTATGTAAAAAAAGAAGATATTTTACCTCAATTTCCCCAGCTCACCAGAGTAAGTTCTCTGTTAACAGTTATACTTTAGCTACTGTCAGCTGCAGGTTGAAAAATAAAAACAACAGCCAATCAGCTTCATCAGTGCTGTTGTCACATTTTGCTTAACTGTGATCTCATGAGATTTTGCTAAAAGCTTGTGAGATTTCATAGTAAACTTCTTTAACCCCTTAATGACCAACGACGTGCAGGGTACGTCCTCCAAAAAAATGTCCTTAACGACCAAGGACGTACCCTGCACGTCGTTGGTCTTTGAAAGCAGTGGAAGCGATCCTGATCGCTTCCAGCTGCTTTCATGTTATTGCAGTGATGCCTCGATATAGAGGCATCCTGCAATAACTTTTTTAAGCAGTCCGATGCAGAGAGAGCCACTCTGTGGCCCTCTCTGCATCGGCTATTGATGGCTATGATCGTTGGTGGGTGGGAGCGTGTCCAGGGAGGCGAGTGGGCGGCCATCAGTAGAGGAGGGGGGCGGGATCACGTGTGGGTGCGCGTGCACGTGTGAAACTGGCCAGAAGTTAGCATTGAAGTGCAAGAGGAACAAGGTGGGACTCAGTGGGAGAGAGGGTGGGAATAAAAAATATTAATGATCTGGGAGAGGGTGGGGGTTGGGTGTTAAGGGGGGTAAGCTACACTACAGAAAAACTTAAAATAAACATTTGATTTCAAACTGGGTACTGGCAGACAGCTGCCAGTACCCAATATGGTGCACAATAAGGCAGAGGAGGGGGGTAGAGAGCTGTTTGGGGGGGGATCATGGAGGTTGGAGCTAAGGGGGGGGGGGGGTCCTACTCAGCAGAATTAATTTAAAAAAAAAATATATATATAAAACTTTTATTTTAGTACTGGCAGACTTTCTGCCAGTACTTAAGATGGCGGGGCCAATTGTGGGGTGGGGGAGGGAAGACAGCTGTTTGGGAGGGATCAGGGGGTGTGATGTGTCAGGTGGGAGGCTGATCTCTACACTAAAGCTAAAATGAACCCTGCAAGCTCGCTATAAGCTACCTAATTAACCCCTTCACTGCTAGCCATAATACACGTGTGATGCGCAGCAGCATTTAGCGGCCTTCTAATTACCAAAAAGCAACGCCAAAGTCATATATGTCTGCTATTTCTGAACAAAGGGGATCCTAGAGAAGCATTTACAACCATGTGTGCCATAATTGCACAAGCTGTTAGTAAATAATTTCAGTGAGAAACATAAAATTGTGAAAAATTTAGCGTTTTTTTCAATTTGATCGCATTTGGCGGTGAAATGGTGGCATGAAATATACCAAAATGTGCCTAGATCAATACTTGGGGTTGTCTACTGCACTACACTAAAGCTAAAATTAACCCTACAAGCTCCCTACATGCTCCCTAATTAACCCCTTCACTGCTGGGCATAATACACGTGTGGTGCACAGTGGCATTTAGCGGCCTTCTAATTACCAAAAAGCAACGCCAAAGCCATATATGTCGGCTATTTCTGAACAAAGGGGATCCCAGAGAAGCATTTACAACCATTTATGCCATAATTGCACAAGTTGTTTGTAAATAATTTCAGTGAGAAACCTAAAGTTTGTGAAAAAATTTGTGAAAAAGTGAACGATTTTTTTTATTTGATGGCATTTGGCGGTGAAATGGTGGCATGAAATATACCAAAATGGGCCTAGATCAATACTTTGGGATGTCTTCTAAAAAAAAATATATACATGTCAAGGGATATTCAGGGATTCCTGAAAGATATCAGTGTCCCAATGTAACTAGCGCTAATTTTGAAAAAAAGTGGTTTGGAAATAGCAAAGTGCTACTTGTATTTATGGCCCTATAACTTGCAAAAAAAGCAAAGAACATGTAAAAATTGGGTATTTCTAAACTCAGGACAAAATTTAGAAACTATTTAGCATGGGAGTTTTTTGGTGGTTGTAGATGTGTAACAGATTTTGGGGATCAATGTTAGAAAAAGTGTGTTTTTTCCATTTTTTTCCTCATATTTTATATTTTTTTTTATAGTAAATTATAAGATATGATGAAAATAATGGTATCTTTAGAAAGTCCATTTAATGGCGAGAAAAACGATATATAATATGTGTGGGTACAGTAAATGAGTAAGAGGAAAATTACAGCTAAACACAAACACCGCAAAAATGTAAAAATAGCCTTGGTCCCAAACGAACAGAAAATGGAAAAGTGCTGTGGTCATTAAGGGGTTAAACTGAGGAGAGAAATAACATGACTGTGCCAGATGCCCGTTCCCTTGCATGTTAAATAGGAATGTGTGGAATGCGATTATGTCAATCAGCAACATGCGCACTCAAAGGGAGCAGATTCTGACAAGGAAGTTGTGTTGGATCTTGCTGCCGCTACGCATGCGCTGTTGAAATTTAATACTGTCACACAAATTAAAAGTGTATATATATATATATATATATATAAACACAGGGCAAAGTTCAATCACTTGTCACGGTGATGAAATATGCGACAATGTGCTTTCTAAATGTATTTGACAGTTTTTCACAGCTAGCGGGCGTTAGTTCTTGGGTTTCATATAAATAACATTGTGCTCATGCAGGTAGAGTTATTTAAGAGTCAGCACTGATTGCCTGATAAGCAAGTCTGTAAAAAAAAATCTGAGATAAGGAGGCAGTTTGCAGAGGCTTAGATACAAGGTAATTACAGAGGTAAAACGTGTATTCCTATAACAGTGTTGGTTATGCAAAACTGGGAATGATAATTAAAGGGATTATCTATCTTTTTAAATAATAACATTCCTGGTGTTGTTACTATCCCTTTAAATATCGTCCTTTTTTTACGTAAAAATGTTCAGGTGATATTTTCTAGTCAGCGTTTTACAGATATGCTGCATTACTTTTGAATGCTTCAACATTTGGGTATCATGTCCCTTTAAACATTATAAGATTATAATATACAACATTTAATTATGCGTAGTAAAACATGCTGCAATTTACTTTCATTATTAATTGAGCTTCCTTTTTTTACAGCAATTTAATTCTAAAAATGGTATGCTTTACTACTGCTTTTTAAAAATAAAAGTGCTAACACTGCTATATTCTTGACAGCCATTGGTTGCACACTCTAGTAACCTAGTTATAATTGTCCCTAATTGGTCTCAGCAGACAAGAAAGCTTAGATTATAACATGGTGGCAAACTTGCTTTATGGACACTAAAACTTTACACTTCATTACTTTTCTTACTTACTTTTTCAATTTTTAAAGGGAGACTAAACCCAATTTTTTTCTTTCATGTTTCAGATAGAGCACTTCATTTTAAGCAACTTTCTAATTTACTCCTATTATCAAATTTTCATTGTTCAGCACCCTTGATTGCGCTTGCCTATTGGTGGCTACATTTATCCACCAATCAACAAGGGCAACCAGGGTGCTGAATCAAAAATGGTCCTGCTCCCAAGCTTTACATTCCTGCTTTTCAAATAAAGATAGCAAGAAAAAGAAGAAAAAAAGATAATAGGATAATAGGAGTAAATTAGAAAGTTACTTAAAATTGCTGTTCTATCTGAATGATGAAATAAAAAAAATGTGTTTAGTGTCCCTTTAAACGGCTAAAATAATTTAATAAAATACATCTGCATATTATTCTCAGGCTATTCTTTGCTTTAAATATGTCACTCTAGCATTTATTTGCATGTAATGTCCCTTTAAAAGCCTGGCATGTTTAGTTTTAATGTGTTAGATTAAATTACACTATAACATTTTTACAAATTTGGATGAGAATGGCTTAGAGAACAAAAAAAAAATCTCACAAGCTGCCATAAAGAGGAACTGTGATGGATTGAAATGGGAACCAATATTGGTCATCGATGTAACTTCAGAATATCACTGTATATAAGCTATGGGTTCTTACAATACAGTCATTTGTTAAAGCACCACTCAGTGCAGTAGAATTGCATAATTAACACGTGCATGATAAAAAGACAATGCAATAACACTGAATTTCAAATAAGCAGTAGATTTTTTTCTGACAAATTTATTTTATCTGCCATTTTCCAGCCCTTTGTATCATGTGACAGACATCAGCCAATCACAGACTAGTATACGTATATAACATGTCAGCTTGTGCACATTCTCAGTAGGATCTTATTCCCCAGAATGTGTGTACAGGTAGCCCTCAGTTTACGCCAGGGTTAGGTTCCAGAAGGAATGGTTGTAAATCAAAACCGTTGTAAATTGAAACCCAGTTTATAATGTAAGTCAATGGGAAGTGAGGGAGATAGGTTCCAGGCCCCTCTCAAAATGGTCATAAGTAACACCAAATACATTATTTTTAAAGCTTTGAAATGAAGAATTTACATGCTAAACAGCATTATAAACCTAATAAAATAATCACACAACACAAAATATATAATTAAACTAAGTTAAATGAACAAATACATTTGCTAAACAGCATTGTAAACCTAATAAAATAATCGCACAACACAGACTTTACTTGCATTTTTTCTGCAAACAGTTCTTTCTATGCATTCCAATCTGGACTTATTTATAGACAGGAAGATCTTGTTCCTTTGAAATCTGCTCGATAGCTCAGGTTTGGTTAAACTGATTAATTTCAGCTTGCTTGGCTTGCATATCTTTGCTGCAACACAAGCGGACAGCTCCACCTACTGGCTTTTTTAATCAATGCACTGCTTCTCAATGCTTTTCAATAGCAGTCACATGACTGAAAAAAAGGTTGTTCTTCTGAAACGGTGCAAATTGAACCGTTGTAAACCGAGGGCCACCTGTATATATAAGACTGCAAAATTTGATAAAGGAAGTAAAGTGTCTTAAAACTGCTGCTCTGTCTGAATCATAAAAGTTTATTTTGACTTGAGTGTCCCTTTAAACAAGAAGGAGGAATGTCACGGCACCTCTTAAACAAATGTAGAGATCTTAGGCTAATACATTCTGTGTATTGGATACAGTTTAACTTACCATTCATCCATTCCTCTGATTTACAATGGAAATTGTAAGCAGTTTCCCAGAGTTGTTCAAATGGCAACTTATTCATCATTGTTTCTTGCAGCAAAGGAAATTGACTCTTCTCCCATTCAAGTAATTCCTCTTCTTTATTGATGGCCTTAATAATACCAGGAACAATTAGTCCAATTGTCAAGACAAGCGTCAGTTCATGTGCAAGAAAAATAGGGAACATTGTCACTCATTGTTTCTTAATAACTCTATCAAAGTTAACATTCGCTGTTTATTACCTCATTTCTATTCTGCAAAGTACACCTTAATTATGTGTTAAATCCGTCCGACTAGGAACACACCATGAGATAAAGAATCTTAACGTTTTTAATTTGCATTAATGACAGATAAAAGGAGAAATGAAAAAAGCATAATCATTATTGTAGAGTAAGGGAAGGATAGGATGTTTCTAGCTGGCTCAAAAATGCAGTTAGATGTTGACGAGTAGTCAGTATGTCAAGATTACTATGCGTGGGACAAATGTAATGATCTAGGTGGTGGCACAGGTGCGTAGGGTCAAGTGTGACATCAATTGACTTAAAGGGATACTAAACCTACGTTTTTCCTTTTATGATTCGGGTAGAGCATGCAATTTTAAACAACTTTCTAATTTACTCCTTTTATTATTTTTTCTTTGCTCTCTTTCTATCTTTAATTGAAAAGCAGTAATGAAAGCCTAGGAACTGGCACATTTTAGGTTGTGCACCTGGGTAGTGCTTGCTGATTGGTGGCTACATGTAGCCACCAATCAGCAAGCGCTATCCAGGGTGCTGAAATAAAAATGGGGCGACTCCTAAGCTTTCATTCCTGCTTTTCAAATAAAGATACGAAGAGAACGAAGAAAAACTGATAAAAGGAGTAAATTAGGAAGTTGCTTAAAACTGCATGTTCTATACGAATCATAAAAAATGGGTTTAGTATGCCTTTAAGTGCTATGTCTGGGATTTGGGATCAGATTTTTAAAGTATTGCTGATTAAAGAGGTCTCTATCATTTTTCAGAGACCGTGTGAAATAGAGTTATTGATTAAATCGCCCAGCTGCCCATTTTCTTCCCACTTTTATACTGATTGATCTATGGTTATTAGTCACATAATATGAATGTATTATAGAAACAGATTTTAACAGTAGATAAGAACCAGAAAGCCAAGCAAGCCTGTTCATACTACCTTCCGAAATATAAGCATAACTAATTATTTGGCTAGCCTTCACATATCCCCTGGCTTTCGTTGAATTGTCTTATTGTGCAACAATGCTTTGAAGCTGTGCTACACTGTAGTTACTTATACAAAGTTAGATGCCAAAAAACAAATATTAAACATGTTTTTGCTAATTATTCTCCAAGACCAAATATCCACATATAAAAGGGTATTCTCTATATAGTAAAATATGTTATGGCATGGTCATAAGAAAGGTCTGTGCAGACAAAATGATGCATTCATCAGTAGTGGACCTACTCAACAGAGGGTCATGGTACAAACTTTTTTGGTCCACAAAAGTAACTTAGTATTAAGCAATAGTAAAAATATAGATGCTGCTCTGTATAATGATTTTGAGGATAGATAGATAGATAGATAGATGAACCTGCAACCTGCACTAATAAACAACTCTCCTGCATTAGTATTGTACATATTTTGTACACGCCTATGTATAGACTGGCTGCTATGGACCCCCTAGCACTTGGGTCCTGGTGCATTCATCATTGCTTCTTGTAAATCACAGCTTAAAGTATCATTCAAATTATTTTTTTTGTTTATAAATAGTATATATATATATATTGTTAATTAGGAACAGCATATATAAGCAATTAAGCACAGCATTGCAAAACATCTACATACAAACAGTATGTGTAGGGCATTGGTATTGTACAGCAGTCCGATTATATACAGCTGATGAAATTTAAATTCCAAGCCTCCTTTTCTGAAGCCAGTTTAAAAGGTTAATCTAAATTGAAATGTAAGTCTATCAGTATGGTTGTAAAATGCACAATTTGAAAAGAAAATATTTATACTACTATGCATCACTGCAAGGGCTGGACGTGACTAATTCAAATGAATAAGTAACATTAAATACATAACAAAGAAACCTGTAGTGGGAATTGCTCTGTAAGGTCCGTTTGTCCGTATGTAACATAAGTATAAAACATAACATAATGATTATAAGAAGCAAAGAATAGTATAAAAGTATGATCCAAGTTCAGCTCTTTTTACACGCCTGCTTTGGAGATCTTGGTGAATTCTAAGCTATTGACTGGTAAGTAGGTTCACACTTACAAGACTGGCTAACAAGCAAGAAAGTGAACAGCGGTTACACACCAATCAGCTGCTGCCAAGAATCTATAATTACCATTGGCATATGTGCAAAGTCCCAATCTCAATTATTAGAATGGCTAAAGCCACATTTGTTTTTAGTCCCATGGAAAGAGCACTATAATAATATACAGGTTGTAATTATATGTCTCTATAGATACTACAGCTAAATTCTTTATACATTTTTCAGTAACAGCAACAAACATATTTGTAATGTAAAAAACATAATTTATGTAAGAACTTACCTGATAAATTCATTTCTTTCATATTAGCAAGAGTCCATGAGCTAGTGACGTATGGGATATACATTCCTACCAGGAGGGGCAAAGTTTCCCAAACCTCAAAATGCCTATAAATACACCCCTCACCACACCCACAATTCAGTTTAACGAATAGCCAAGAAGTGGGGTGATAAAAAAGTGCGAAAGCATATAAAATAAGGAATTGGAATAATTGTGCTTTATACAAAATCATAACCACCACAAAAAAAGGGCGGGCCTCATGGACTCTTGCTAATATGAAAGAAATGAATTTATCAGGTAAGTTCTTACATAAATTATGTTTTCTTTCATGTAATTAGCAAGAGTCCATGAGCTAGTGACGTATGGGATAATGACTACCCAAGATGTGGATCTTTCCACACAAGAGTCACTAGAGAGGGAGGGATAAAATAAAGACAGCCAATTCCTGCTGAAAATAATCCACACCCAAAATAAAGTTTAACGAAAAACATAAGCAGAAGATTCAAACTGAAACCGCTGCCTGAAGTACTTTTCTACCAAAAACTGCTTCAGAAGAAGAAAATACATCAAAATGGTAGAATTTAGTAAAAGTATGCAAAGAGGACCAAGTTGCTGCTTTGCAGATCTGGTCAACCGAAGCTTCATTCCTAAACGCCCAGGAAGTAGATACTGACCTAGTAGAATGAGCTGTAATTCTCTGAGGCGGAATTTTACCCGACTCAACATAGGCAAGATGAATTAAAGATTTCAACCAAGATGCCAAAGAAATGGCAGAAGCTTTCTGGCCTTTCCTAGAACCGGAAAAGATAACAAATAGACTAGAAGTCTTACGGAAAGATTTCGTAGCTTCAACATAATATTTCAAAGCTCTAACAACATCCAAAGAATGCAACGATTTCTCCTTAGAATTCTTAGGATTAGGACATAATGAAGGAACCACAATTTCTCTACTAATGTTGTTGGAATTCACAACTTTAGGTAAAAATTCAAAAGAAGTTCGCAACACCGCCTTATCCTGATGAAAAATCAGAAAAGGAGACTCACAAGAAAGAGCAGATAATTCAGAAACTCTTCTAGCAGAAGAGATGGCCAAAAGGAACAAAACTTTCCAAGAAAGTAATTTAATGTCCAATGAATGCATAGGTTCAAACGGAGGAGCTTGAAGAGCTCCCAGAACCAAATTCAAACTCCAAGGAGGAGAAATTGACTTAATGACAGGTTTTATACGAACCAAAGCTTGTACAAAACAATGAATATCAGGAAGAATAGCAATCTTTCTGTGAAAAAGAACAGAAAGAGCAGAGATTTGTCCTTTCAAAGAACTTGCGGACAAACCCTTATCTAAACCATCCTGAAGAAACTGTAAAATTCTCGGTATTCTAAAAGAATGCCAAGAAAAATGATGAGAAAGACACCAAGAAATATAAGTCTTCCAGACTCTATAATATATCTCTCGAGATACAGATTTACGAGCCTGTAACATAGCATTAATCACGGAGTCAGAGAAACCTCTTTGACCAAGAATCAAGCGTTCAATCTCCATACCTTTAAATTTAAGGATTTCAGATCCTGATGGAAAAAAGGGCCTTGTGACAGAAGGTCTGGTCTTAACGGAAGAGTCCACGGTTGGCAAGAGGCCATCCGGACAAGATCCGCATACCAAAACCTGTGAGGCCATGCCGGAGCTACCAGCAGAACAAACGAGCATTCCTTCAGAATCTTGGAGATTACTCTTGGAAGAAGAACTAGAGGCGGAAAGATATAGGCAGGATGATACTTCCAAGGAAGTGATAATGCATCCACTGCCTCCGCCTGAGGATCCCGGGATCTGGACAGATACCTGGGAAGTTTCTTGTTTAGATGGGACGCCATCAGATCTATTTCTGGAAGTTCCCACATTTGAACAATCTGAAGAAATACCTCTGGGTGAAGAGACCATTCGCCCGGATGCAACGTTTGGCGACTGAGATAATCCGCTTCCCAATTGTCTACACCTGGGATATGAACCGCAGAGATTAGACAGGAGCTGGATTCCGCCCAAACCAAGATTCGAGATACTTCTTTCATAGCCAGAGGACTGTGAGTCCCTCCTTGATGATTGATGTATGCCACAGTTGTGACATTGTCTGTCTGAAAACAAATGAACGATTCTCTCTTCAGAAGAGGCCAAAACTGAAGAGCTCTGAAAATTGCACGGAGTTCCAAAATATTGATCGGTAATCTCACCTCCTGAGATTCCCAAACTCCTTGTGCCGTCAGAGATCCCCACACAGCTCCCCAACCTGTGAGACTTGCATCTGTTGAAATTACAGTCCAGGTCGGAAGCACAAAAGAAGCCCCCTGAATTAAACGATGGTGATCTGTCCACCATGTTAGAGAGTGTTGAACAATCGGTTTTAAAGATATTAATTGAGATATCTTCGTGTAATCCTTGCACCATTGCTTCAGCATACAGAGCTGAAGAGGTCGCATGTGAAAACGAGCAAAGGGGATCGCGTCCGATGCAGCAGTCATAAGACCTAGAATTTCCATGCATAAGGCTACCGAAGGGAATGATTGTGACTGAAGGTTTCGACAAGCTGTAATCAACTTTAGACGTCTCTTGTCTGTTAAAGACAGAGTCATGGACACTGAATCCATCTGGAAACCCAGAAAGGTTACCCTTGTCTGAGGAATCAAAGAACTTTTTGGTAAATTGATCCTCCAACCATGATCTTGAAGAAACAACACAAGTCGATTCGTATGAGATTCTGCTAAATGTAAAGACTGAGCAAGTACCAAGATATCGTCCAAATAAGGAAATACCACAATACCCTGTTCTCTGATTACAGACAGCAGGGCACCGAGAACCTTTGTAAAAATTCTTGGAGCTGTAGCTAGGCCAAACGGCAGAGCCACAAATTGGTAATGCTTGTCCAGAAACGAGAATCTCAGGAACTGATAATGATCTGGATGAATCGGAATATGCAGATATGCATCCTGTAAATCTATCGTGGACATATAATTCCCTTGCTGAACAAAAGGTAAGATAGTCCTTACAGTTACCATCTTGAACGTTGGTATCCTTACATAACGATTCAATATTTTTAGATCCAGAACTGGTCTGAAAGAATTCTCCTTCTTTGGTACAATGAAGAGATTTGAATAAAACCCCATCCCCTGTTCCGGAACTGGAACTGGCATAATTACTCCAGTCAACTCTAGATCTGAAACACATTTCAGAAATGCTTGAGCTTTTACTGGATTTACTGGGACACGGGAAAGAAAAAATCTCTTTGCAGGAGGTCTCAACTTGAAACCAATTCTGTACCCTTCTGAAACAATGCTCTGAATCCAAAGATTGTGAACAGAATTGATCCAAATTTCCTTGAAAAAACGTAACCTGCCCCCTACCAGCTGAGCTGGAATGAGGGCCGCACCTTCATGTGGACTTAGAAGCAGGCTTTGCCTTTCTAGCTGGCTTGGATTTATTCCAGACTGGAGATGGTCTCCAAACTGAAACTGCTCCTGAGGATGAAGGATCAGGCTTTTGTTCTTTGTTGAAACGAAAGGAACGAAAACGATTATTAGCCCTGTTTTTACCTTTAGATTTTTTATCCTGTGGTAAAAAAGTTCCTTTCCCACCAGTAACAGTTGAAATAATGGAATCCAACTGAGAACCAAATAATTTGTTACCCTGGAAAGAAATGGAAAGTAAAGTTGATTTAGAAGCCATATCAGCATTCCAAGTTTTAAGCCATAAAGCTCTTCTAGCTAAAATAGCTAGAGACATAAACCTGACATCAACTCTGATAATATCAAAAATGGCATCACAGATAAAATTATTAGCATGCTGAAGAAGAATAATAATATCATGAGAATCACGATGTGTTACTTGTTGCGCTAAAGTTTCCAACCAAAAAGTTGAAGCTGCAGCAACATCAGCCAAAGATATAGCAGGTCTAAGAAGATTACCTGAACACAGATAAGCTTTTCTTAGAAAGGACTCAATTTTCCTATCTAGAGGATCCTTAAACGAAGTACCATCTGACGTAGGAATAGTAGTACGTTTAGCAAGGGTAGAAATAGCCCCATCAACTTTAGGGATCTTGTCCCAAAATTCTAATCTGTCAGACGGCACAGGATATAATTGCTTAAAACGTTTAGAAGGAGTAAATGAATTACCCAAATTATCCCATTCTTTGGAAATTACTGCAGAAATAGCATTAGGAACAGGAAAAACTTCTGGAATAACCACAGGAGCTTTAAATACCTTATCTAAACGTTTAGAATTAGTATCAAGAGGACCAGAATCCTCTATTTCTAAAGCAATTAGAACTTCTTTAAGTAAAGAACGAATAAATTCCATTTTAAATAAATATGAAGATTTATCAGCATCAACCTCAGAGACAGAATCCTCTGAACCAGAGGAGTCATCAGAATCAGAATGATGATGTTCATTTAAAAATTCATCTGTAGGGAGAGAAGTTTTAAAAGATTTTTTTACGTTTACTAGAAGGAGAAATAACAGACATAGCCTTCTTTATGGATTCAGAAACAAAATCTCTTATATTATCAGGAACATTCTGCACCTTAGATGTTGAGGGAACTGCAACAGGCAATGGTACTTTACTAAAGGAAATATTATCTGCTTTAACAAGTTTGTCATGACAATCAATACAAACAACAGCTGGAGAAATAGCTACCAAAAGTTTACAGCAGATACACTTAGCTTTGGTAGATTCAGCACTTGACAGCGATTTTCCTGTAGTATCTTCTGGCTCAGATGCAACGTGAGACATCTTGCAATATGTAAGAGAAAAAACAACATATAAAGCAAAATTGATCAAATTCCTTAAATGACAGTTTCAGGAATGGGAAAGAATGCCAAAGAACAAGCTTCTAGCAACCAGAAGCAATAAAAAATGAGACTTAAATAATGTGGAGACAAAAGTGACGCCCATATTTTTTCGCGCCAAATAAGACGCCCACATTATTTGGCGCCTAAATGCTTTTTGGCGCCAAAAATGACGCCACATCCGGAACGCCGACATTTTTGGCGCGAAATAACGTCAAAAAATGACGCAACTTCCGGCGACACGTATGACGCCGGAAACGGAAATAGAATTTTTGCGCCAAAAAAGTCCGCGCCAAGAATGACGCAATAAAATGAAGCATTTTCAGCCCCCGCGAGCCTAACAGCCCACAGGGAAAAAGTCAAATTTTAAGGTAAGAAAAAATGGTCAAATCAAAATGCATTATCCCAAATATGAAACTGACTGTCTGAAAATAAGGAAAGTTGAACATTCTGAGTCAAGGCAAATAAATGTTTGAATACATATATTTAGAACTTTATAAACAAAGTGCCCAACCATAGCTTGGAGTGTCACAGAAAATAAGACTTACTTACCCCAGGACACTCATCTACATATAGCAGATAGCCAAACCAGTACTGAAACGAGAATCAGCAGAGGTAATGGTATATATAAGAGTATATCGTCGATCTGAAAAGGGAGGTAAGAGATGAATCTCTACGACCGATAACAGAGAACCTATGAAATAGACCCCTTAGAAGGAGATCACTGCATTCAAATAGGCAATACTCTCCTCACATCCCTCTGACATTCACTGCACGCTGAGAGGAAAACCGGGCTCCAACTTGCTGCGGAGCGCATATCAACGTAGAATCTAGCACAAACTTACTTCACCACCTCCATCGGAGGCAAAGTTTGTAAAACTGAATTGTGGGTGTGGTGAGGGGTGTATTTATAGGCATTTTGAGGTTTGGGAAACTTTGCCCCTCCTGGTAGGAATGTATATCCCATACGTCACTAGCTCATGGACTCTTGCTAATTACATGAAAGAAACAGTATTTACTTTGAGAATTATAATACTTTCAGTCATCCAAGGGCGTATTTTGTCCTAGACAAACAAGGTACTTGCCTAGGGCAGCAGATTGGAGGGGACGCGGGAGCAGCAACCTTGGGGGGTGGGGGCAGCAGAAATTTGAGTGCCTAGGGCAGCACAAAACCTAAATACGCCACTGCAGTCTTCAGATTGAGGAAGAGCAGAAAATGTAGGGTACTCATGGATATTCTGCCCTGTACTATGTGCAAGGAAATAGACCTGTATAGTACTGGCTAAACTAAATGTTTATCCATGATCTATTTATTATGATGATTTTTGTTGTTTTTTTGTTATTGACTAGCTAACAACTATTTGTCTAGGACGTAACCTGTTGTGATCTGTACTGATATATGTGTGAAACTTGTTCCACATATGGTTATATGGAGACATTTATACGTTATCTGATTAAATAGCATATATAACGATTGTGGGGTCTGAGGGGAGTGGCATTGTTCATTTGTTTGGGATCGTGTCCCTATCTTTTATATGGTACTCCCTATGCTCAGTAACTTTCTAGATTTATCATCTATATACCTCCAACTACAGTGATATTTAGTCCCTTTTAATTTACATTTTCAGTGTACAGTACACACGGGTTTCGGAATCTTTCTTTTTTAAACATATGTATGTTTGTCTAGTTGTGCATTTCCGTTATTCGCATTCTTTTAATTAAATGGCCAATAAAAGTTCATTTTTATTATGTTACTATTGTAACTTTTCCTACCTAGTAACCATACTTCTTGTAAGCGACTGCTCTATATGGTGCTTCTTTATTATCCTATTTATAGATTTGTCTATGCCTACATCCTGTCTTCGGTAGCATTATTAATTAATTTCAGGGTTTCTGAGATCCCTAGGTCCAACCAGTTAGCCGATGTGCACTCTGTTAGTCAAGTGTAAGTAAGACAAATCAACTTCCTTTTACAGATCATTCATAGATTACAGTAAAATGCACTACTTAAAAGACACATCTTTATTCAGGCAATCAAGAACAATATAACTAAACATAGAGATGACTGGAAATGAAAATTGTCATTTTTTGCATAATTTAGATTGTTTCATTTTATAAGGAAGTCTTAAAAGGATACTAAACCCACAATTTTTCTTTCATGATTCTGATAGAGAATACAATTTTGAACAACTTTCCAATTTACTTCTATTTTCTAATTTGCTTTATTCACTTATTATAGTTTGTTGAGGGAGCAGTAATGCAATACTAGGAGCAAGATGAAAACCAATGTGTCAGGGTGCCAGGAATCAGACTGAGACAAGAAGTGCAAAAATAATCACACCTTTATTAATAGCAAAAAATAATAAAAAGTCCACAAGTCAAATAACAAGCCAGGAATCAAAACCAGAATTGGTAGTCAGACGAGCCGAGTCAGGAGCCAAAGCGAATAGTCAGACGAGCCGGAATCAGGAACAAGGAGAACAGCAGAGTCAGGAACAAGCCAGGGATCAGGAACCAGGAGGGACGTCAGACAGCCAGGTAATACACAGGATCTCTCACAAACAGGTCGCAAGGGCAAAGCATACTGAACAGAGGCCCTTTAAATAATAAGTGATGACATCACAATTCTGAGACTGCATCCTGTCTCACACGGATGATGTACCCCAGTCTGGCCATAAAAGGAAGTGCAGGAAATGAGCAGCATCACACAGTATGCACCAGAGTCAGGAAGAGAGGTGAGTAAAATGGCTGCCAGCAGCACATGGCAAACAGATCAGGCAAAAAACCCTGACACACTGCAGATGAAGGTATATAGGATACAAGCCGAATAACTGCATATCACTGCAGATGGAGGTATATAGATTACAAGCTGAATAACTGCATATCACTGTAGATGAAGGTATATAGATTGCAAGACGAATAACTGCATATCACTGTAGGTGAAGGTATATAGGATAAAAGCCGAATAACTGCATATCACTGCAGATGGAGGTATATAGATTACAAGTCGAATAACTGCATATCAAGGGTCTGGGACATCACGTATCCAAGCTTGACGAAAAAAGGAAAGTCTGCCCCCACTTGATCCAATACCGGACCGGGGGTGGACCCTTCATGCTGATTTAGCCTCAGATGAAGGCTTCTTTGACTGCTTCCCCTTATTCCAAGGCTGATTGGATCTCTAAAAGGACTTGGACTGCTCCGGCTTGGAGGAGGAAGACTTTTGACCTTTGAAGTTATGAAAGGAACGAAAATTAGAATGTTGGAGCCCCTAGGTATATTCTTCTTGTCTTGTGGTAGAAAAGACCCCTTTCCACCTGTTATTTCAGAAATTATCTCCACCAGACCAGGACCAAAAACATAAATTAAGCTTACCAGATATATTTTCCTTTCCTTCTGTACAGGGAGAGTCCACAGCAGCATTCCTTACTTGTGGGAATACTGAACCTGGCCACCAGGAGGAGGCAAAGACACCCCAGCCAAAGGATTAAATACCCCACTTCCCTCATCCCCCAATCATTCTGCCGAGGTAACAAGGAACAGTAGGAGAAATATCAGGGTGAAAAAGATGCCAGAAGAATAAATTAAAATTTAGGGCCGCCCATCGGAGAACATGGGGGGGAGCTGTGGACTCTCCCTGTACAGAAGAAAAGGAAATTATATGGTAAGCGTAATTTATGTTTTCCTGAGAGGCCCTTCTCCAGTCCATCCTGGAGAAATGAAAGAATCCTGGCAACCTTTATTTTGTGCCAGGACAAGCCACGCTCTTCACACCAGAATAAGTAGGACCTCCACACCTTATGATAGATGCGACGAGTAACCAGGCTTACAAGCTTGAATGAGAGTATCAATAACACTCTCATAAAACCATCTCTTGCAATCTCCATGCAGTCAGCCTCCAAGAATCTAGATCTTGATGGAGGGGCCTTGTTCCAGCAGATCTCTGCGACAAGGTAACCTCCAAGGAGGAGATGATGACATCCCCACTAGATCCGCGAACCATATCCTTCATGTCCACAATGGAGCATGCAGTATTATTGACGCCTGCTCCTGTATGATTCAAGCCACCACTGGAGAAAGGAGTGAAATGGCAGGAAAAGAGAAATTAGACTGAACCTCCAAGGCACAGCTAATGCATCTATATGCTCCCCCTGAGGATCCCTGGACCTCGACCCATATCTGGGTAGATTGGTATTGAGATGGGACGCCATGAGATCTATCTCCGGCGTTACCCACCTGTTGCATATCTCCACAAACACTTCGGGATGGAGAGACCATTCCCCTGGATGAAAGGAATTGTCTGCCAAGAAAATCCGCTTCCCAGATGTCCACACCCGGAATGTGGATCGCTGACAGCGAACAGTTGTCGGTCTCAGCCCACTCCAGAATCCAAGATACTTCCCTCATTGCTAGGGAGCTTCTCGTTCCCCCTGATGGTTGATGTAAGCCACCGAGGTTAAATTATCTGATTGGAATCAGATAAATTGGGACAAACCCAGTAGGGGCCAAGCCTTCAGAGCATTGATTATTGCCCGAAGGTCTAGAATGTTGAACGGGAAGGAGCTCTCCTCCTGCATCCACAGACCCTGCGCCTTCTTGGCACCCCAAACAGCTCCCCATCCTGACAGATTTGCGTCCGTAGTCACAGTCCCCCAGGATGGTCTTAAAAAGGATGTCCCTCGGGACAGGAGATCTGGACAGAGCCACCAAGAGAGCAATTCTCTCAACCGGTTGTCCAGAGAAATCTGTTGAGACAGATCCATAATTGAGAGGGCGGATATTCCAGAGCTCGCTTACAATATAAACAGGCATTACTCTTTGAAATAGAGGGAGAACCCTCTAATGAATCAGAATCCTCCATAGCTAAAGTACTATATGCGGAGGACTACAGAAAAAACAGAATTTATGCTTACCTGATAAATTACTTTCTCCAACGGTGTGTCCGGTCCACGGCGTCATCCATAACTTGTGGGAATATTCTCCTCCCCAACAGGAAATGGCAAAGAGCACAGCAAAAGCTGTCCATATAGTCCCTCCCAGGCTCCGCCCCCCCAGTCATTCGACCGACGGACAGGAGAAAAAAAGGAGAAACTATAGGGTGCCGTGGTGACTATAGTTAAAGAAAGAAATTTATCAAACCTGATTAAAAAACCAGGGTGGGCCGTGGACCGGACACACCGTTGGAGAAAGTAATTTATCAGGTAAGCATAAATTCTGTTTTCTCCAACATTGGTGTGTCCGGTCCACGGCGTCATCCATAACTTGTGGGAACCAATACCAAAGCTTTAGGACACGGATGAAGGGAGGGAGCAAATCAGGTTACCTAAACAGAAGGCACCACGGCTTGCAAAACCTTTCTCCCAAAAATAGCCTCCGAAGAAGCAAAAGTATCAAATTTGTAGAATTTGGCAAAAGTGTGCAGAGAAGACCAAGTCGCTGCCTTACATATCTGATCAACAGAAGCCTCGTTCTTAAAGGCCCATGAGGAAGCCACAGCCCTAGTAGAGTGAGCTGTGATTCGTTCGGGAGGCTGCCGTCCGGCAGTCTCGTAAGCCAATCGGATGATGCTTTTCAGCCAAAAGGAAAGAGAGGTAGCAGTAGCTTTTTGACCTCTCCTCTTGCCAGAATAAACGACAAACAGAGAAGACGTTTGTATGAAATCCTTTGTTGCTTCTAAATAGAACTTTAAAGCACGGACTACATCTAAATTATGTAACAAACGTTCCTTCTTTGAAACTGGATTCGGACACAAAGAAGGCACAACTATTTCCTGGTTAATATTCTTGTTGGAAACAACCTTTGGAAGGAAACCAGGTTTAGTACGCAAAACAACCTTATCTGAATGAAACACCAGATAGGGCGGATTACACTGCAGAGCAGATAATTCAGAAACTCTTCTAGCAGAAGAAATAGCAACCAAAAACAGAACTTTCCAAGATAACAGCTTGATATCTATGGAATGTAAAGGTTCAAACGGAACCCCTTGAAGAACTGAAAGAACTAAATTTAGACTCCAGGGAGGAGTCAAAGGTCTGTAAACAGGCTTGATCCTGACCAAAGCCTGAACAAAAGCTTGAACATCTGGCACAGCTGCCAGTCGTTTGTGTAACAAGACAGATAAAGCAGAAATCTGTCCTTTTAGAGAACTCGCTGATAATCCCTTATCCAAACCTTCTTGGAGAAAGGAAAGGATCCTAGGAATTTTAATCTTACTCCATGAGAATCCCTTGGATTCACACCAACAGATATATCTTTTCCATATTTTATGGTAAATCTTTCTAGTTACAGGTTTTCTGGCTTGTACCAGAGTATCTATTACAGAATCCGAAAACCCACGCTTAGATAAAATCAAGCGTTCAATTTCCAAGCCGTCAGCTGGAGAGAAACTAGATTTGGATGTTCTAATGGATCTTGTACTAGAAGATCCTGTCTTAAAGGTAGCTTAGATGGTGGAGCCGATGACATATTCACCAGGTGTGCATACCAAGTCCTGCGTGGCCACGCAGGAGCTATCAAAATCACAGAGGCCTTCTCCTGTTTGATCCTGGCTACCAGCCTGGGAATGAGAGGGAACGGTGGAAACGCATAAGCTAGGTTGAAGGCCCAAGGCGCCACTAATGCATCCACTAGAGTTGCCTTGGGATCCCTGGATCTGAACCCGTAGCAAGGAACCTTGAAGTTCTGACGAGACGCCATCAGATCCATGTCTGGAATGCCCTCATAATTGGGTCAACTGGGCAAATACCTCCGGGTGGAGTTCCCACTCCCCCGGATGGAATGTCTGACGACTCAGATAATCCGCCTCCCAGTTTTCCACTCCTGGGATGTGGATCGCAGATAGGTGGCAGGAGTGATCCTCCGCCCATTTTATGATTTTGGTCACTTCTCTCATCGCCAGGGAACTCCTTGTTCCCCCCTGATGATTGATGTAAGCAACAGTCGTCATGTTGTCTGATTGAAATCTTATGAATCTGGCCTTTGCTAGTTGAGGCCAAGCCCTGAGAGAATTGAATATCGCTCTCAGTTCCAGAATGTTTATCGGGAGAAGAGACTCTTCCCGAGACCATAGACCCTGAGCTTTCAGGGAGTCCCAGACCGCGCCCCAGCCCAATAGACTGGCGTCGGTCGTGACGATGACCCACTCTGGTCTGCGGAAGCTCATTCCCTGGGACAGGTGATCCTGGGTCAGCCACCAACGGAGTGAGTCTCTGGTCTTCTGATCTACTTGAATCACTGGAGACAAGTCTGTATAGTCCCCATTCCACTGTTTCAGCATGCACAGTTGTAATGGTCTTAGATGAATTCACGCAAAAGGAATTATGTCCATTGCTGCAACCATCAACCCTACTACTTCCATGCACTGAGCTATGGAAGGTCGTAGAACAGAGTGAAGAACTTGACAAGCGATTAGAAGCTTTGACTTTCTGACATCTGTCAGGAAAATCTTCATTTCTAAAGAATCTATTATTGTCCCCAAGAAAGGAACTCTTGTCGACGGAGACAGGGAACTTTTTTCTATGTTCACCTTCCACCCGTGAGATCTGAGAAAGGCCAGAACGATGTCTGTGTGAGCCTTTGCCTTTGAAAGAGACGACGCTTGTATCAGAATGTCGTCCAAGTAAGGTGCCACTGCAATGCCCCTTGGTCTTAGAACCGCTAGAAGGGACCCGAGTACCTTTGTGAAAATCCTTGGAGCAGTGGCTAGCCCGAATGGGAGAGCCACAAACTGGTAATGTTTGTCCAGAAAGGCGAACCTTAGGAACTGATGATGATCTTTGTGGATAGGAATATGTAGATACGCATCCTTTAGATCCACGGTAGTCATAAATTGACCCTCCTGGATTGCAGGTAAAATCGTTCGAATAGTTTCCATTTTGAACGATGGCACTCTGAGAAATTTGTTTAGAATCTTTAAATCCAGAATTGGTCTGAAAGTTCCCTCTTTTTTGGGAACTACAAACAGATTTGAGTAAAACCCCAGTCCTTGTTCCACAGTTGGAACTGGGTGTATCACTCCCATTTTTAACAGGTCTTCTACACAATGTAAGAATGCCTGTCTCTTTATTTGGTTTGAAGATAAGCGAGACATGTGGAACCTTCCCCTTGGGGGTAGTTCCTTGAATTCCAGAAGATAACCCTGAGAAACTATTTCTAGTGCCCAGGGATCCTGAACATCTCTTGCCCAAGCCTGAGTGAAGAGAGAGAGTCTGCCCCCTACTAGATCCGGTCCCGGATCGGGGGGCTACTCCTTCATGCTGTTTTGGTAGCAGCAGCAGGCTTCTTGGCCTGTTTACCCTTGTTCCAGCCTTGCATCGGTTTCCAAGCTGGTTTGGTCTGCTAAGCAATACCCTCTTGTCTAGAGGCTGCAGAGTTGGAGGCCGGTCCTTTCCTGAAATTGCGAAAGGAACGCAAATTAGACTTATTCTTAGCCTTGAAAGGCCTATCTTGTGGGAGGGCATGGCCCTTACCTCCAGTGATGTCTGAAATAATCTCTTTCAATTCTGGCCCAAAGAGGGTTTTACCTTTGAAAGGGATATTAAGCAATTTTGTCTTGGAAGATACATCCGCTGACCAAGACTTTAGCCAGAGCGCTCTGTGCGCCACAATTGCAAACCCTGAATTTTTGGCCGCTAATCTAGCTAACTGCAAAGCGGCATCTAAAACAAAGCAATTAGCTAACTTAAGTGCGTGAATTCTGTCCATAACCTCCTCATACGGAGTCTCTCTACTGAGCGACTTTTCTAGTTCTTCGAACCAGAACCTTGCTGCTGTAGTGACAGGAATAATACACAAAATAGGTTGCAGGAGGTAACCTTGCTGTACAAAAATCTTTTTAAGCAAACCCTCCAATTTTTTATCCATAGGATCTTTGAAAGCACAATTGTCCTCGATAGGAATGGTAGTGCGTTTGGCTAGTGTAGAAACTGCCCCCTCGACCTTAGGGACTGTTTGCCATAAGTCCTTTCTGGGGTCGACCATAAGAAATAATTTCTTAAATATAGGAGGAGGGACAAAAGGTATGCCTGGCTTCTCCCACTCCTTATTCACTATGTCCGCCACCCGCTTGGGTATTGGAAAAACGTCGGGGTGCACCGGGACCTCTAGGAACTTGTCCATCTTGCACAATTTTTCTGGAATGACCAGGTTGTCACAATCATCCAGAGTAGATAGCACCTCCTTAAGTAGTGCGCGGAGATGCTCTAATTTAAATTTAAATGTCACCACATCAGGTTCTGCCTGTTGTGAAATTCTACCTGAATCAGAAATTTCCCCATCTGACAAAACCTCCCTCATGGCCACTTCAGATTGGTGTGAGGGTATGACAGAGCAATTATCATCAGCGCCCTCCTGCTCTACAGTGTTTAAAAGAGAGCAATCGCGCTTTCTCTGAAATGCAGGCATTTTGGATAAAATATTTGCTATGGAGTTATCCATTACTGCCGTAAATTGTTGCATAGTAACAAGCATTGGCGCGCTAGAAGTACTAGGGGTCTCCTGCGTGGGCAAAACTGGTGTAGACACAGAAGGAGATGATGTAGAACTATGTCTACTCCCTTCATCTGATGAATCATCTTGGGCAACTTTACTATCTGTGGCAGTACTGTCCTTACTTTGTTTGGACGCTATGGCACAATTATCACACATATTTGAAGGGGGAGACACATTGGCTTCCATACATACAGAACATAGTCTATCTGAAGGCACAGACATGTTAAACAGGCTTAAACTTGTCAATAAAGTACAAAAACCGTTTTAAACCAAAACCGTTACTGTCTCTTTAAATTTTAAACAGGGCACACTTTATTACTGAATATGTGAAAAACTATGAAGGAATTGTTCAATTTTAACCAAATTTTCACCACAGCGTCTTAAAGCATTCAAAGCATTGCACCCCAAATTTCAGGCTGTTAACCCTTAAAATGTGGAAACCGGAGCCGTTTACAGTTTTAACCCCCTTACAGTCCCAGCCCCAGCCTTTGCTGCGACTTCACCAAACCCAGGGGAGTATACAATACCAAATGAAGCCTTCTAGGAACCTTTTCAAGTAATTCCAGACCCACACACATGCAGCTGCATGTACTGCTCTAAAAAGTAACTGCGCAGTAATGGCGCGAAAATGAGGCTCTGCCTACTACAGAGAAGGCCCTTCCTAACTGGGAAGGTGTCTAAACCAGTGCCTGACGTAAAAAAACGTTCCCCAAAGTTATAAAGTGTGAATTTCAACATCAAACTGTATAAAATGCCTAAATAAAGCAATCGATCTAGCCCATAAAAGTGTCTACCAGTTTTATAGCCCATATTAAGCCCTTTATTCTGTTTGAGACTAAGAAAATGGCTTACCGATCCCCATGAGGGGAAAAATTACAGTCTTCCAGCATTACACAGTCTTGTTAGAAATATGGCTAGTCATACCTTAAGCAGAAAAGTCTGCCAACTGCTCCCCCCAACTGAAGTTATCTCATCTCAACAGTCCTATGTGGGAACAGCAAACGATTTTAGTTACTGCTGCTAAAATCATACTCCTCTCACAAACAGAACTCTTCATCTTTTTCTGTTTCAGAGTAAATAGTACATACCAGCACTATTTTAAAATAAACTCTTGATAGTAGAATAAAAAACTACAACTAAACACCACATACTCTTCACCATCTCCGTGGAGATGCTGCTTGTTCAGCGGCAAAGAGAATGACTGGGGGGGGGGGCGGAGCCTGGGAGGGACTATATGGACAGCTTTTGCTGTGCTCTTTGCCATTTCCTGTTGGGGAGGAGAATATTCCCACAATTTATGGATGACGCCGTGGACCGGACACACCAATGTTGGAGAAAATGAACTTTGTTTTAAATTAAAAAATTTTTTTTTGCACCTTTATACCCCCAATGGCTGGGGCACTCATCACCTCCTATGACCCAGACAGAACAAAGATAAAACTCCTCTCCGGTAGTAACTCGGTCAATGAAAGTCTCGACCATTCTGGTCACATGGTGCACAATGCAAGACTGTCCCTTCTATGAGAAAAAGCGTGCCAAGCTTTTACGCTACACAACCTTCAAAGTGAAAGTGAAACCTGTATGTTCCATCTCAGCCTGTGAACCCATAAACATCTTACACATAAAGCAGCATAAAATCAAATAGAGCATATATGATTAAACCCAACTGTTCATAATCCCCCTCAGGAGATATTAACCCTTGATTCCATATAGATAAAAGGAGCCACGCTGTGACCCTGTCTTCTAGTGTTTGCAATGTGTGTAAAAATTGAAACGATCTTACCGGAATCTACGCCGTGGAAGAGAAACACGGTCCTTCAAGTTTGACAGGTTGTAGCAGCGCTTCTGATATGGACTTGAGTGAAGAAAAGCAGGCAGCGAAACTCGTCAACGCCGATTGCTTAGGTGCTGTTAATACGAGTCTGGATGGTTTTGCAGAAAGATTCTCCCTGCATCTCCAGATTCTAACTTTCATCAATGCTCTCACTGAGAGGCTAACAAGACTACTTAAAACTCCAGTCCCATCTCGAAGGGTACTACCCTCCATAAGGAACTACTCCGGAATCTGACACTTCTATGCCAACCTCCTGTGACAAAAGGCAAATAATGACTGGGGGATGAGGGAAGTGGGGGAGGTATTTAAGCCTTTGGCTGGGGTGTCTTTGCCTCCTCCTGGTGGCCAGGTTCAGTATTCCCACAAGTAATGAATGCAGCTGTGGACTCTCCCTGTATTAAGAAGGAAAAGGGTCTTACCCTTGTAAGGTAACGACAGGAGCTTAGACTTGGAGGTAACATCAGCTGACCAAGATTTTAGCCACAGAGCCCTGCGAGCTAGAACAGTGAAGCCAGACATCTTGGCTCTCAGTCTAATGACTTGCATGTTGGCATCAGAGCAGAGATAAAGGAATTGGCCAGCTTGAGAGACTTGATCCTATCTTGGATCTCCTCTAACAAAGTCTCATCTAAAATCAGCTCAGACAAAGCATCACACCACTAAGATGCTGCGCTTGCTACCGTAGCAATATAAACATCAGGTTGCCATTGTAATCCCTGATGAATGTACATTTTCTTTTAATAAGACTCCAGCGTTTTATCCATGGGATCCTTAAAAGAACAGCTATCCTCTATAGGAATCGTGGTTCTCTTAGCCAGAGTAGAAATAGCTCCTTCCACCTTAGGCACAGTGCGCCATGAGTAGTGAATGGAATCAGCAACAGAAAACATCTTTTTAAAAACGGGAGAAGGGCAAAAGGGTATCCCTGGCTTATCCCATTCCTGTGATATGATCTCAGACACATGATCTGGAACAGAAAATACTACGACATACACTAACTTTACTTTATACCAGTTCCACTCCTCCATTGCTATCCCCTGAACCCCCTTAAGTCCAGCTGTTTGTAGATCACCTTCTTAAGAGCTAAGTACAACAGTGCAACTCTTGGCAGGGCCCTCTACCCATCTGATCCCTTTAATTGTTTTGTTGTACTACCCTCTGTTTACAGCGCTGCGGAATCTGTTGGAGCTCTACAAATAACTGATAATAATAATAATAATAATAATAATAATAATAATAATACAAAAGAAGGAACATCATAGAATTTATTAAGTTTACTAGACCCTTTTAAGGGTTGACAGCGACAGAAGGGTCAGAGTCGTCCAAAGTATCCAGTACCTCCTTTAAAAGTAAACAAAGGTGTTCAAGCTTAAATCTGAAATTTACTTCATCAGAATCAGTCAAATGATTTACACTGTCTGAGATCTCACCCTCAGAAGCTACCGAGATATCCTCCTCATTCGACTTATGAGAGAGGTCAACCTTCGAAGAAGAGAATGGAACAGACATCTTACTAGCAGAAATATGATATGGATTTCCTCTTGTGCATACCCGCAATGGGAAAGGTAGATAAGGCCTCAGACACTGCAGAAGATATCTGTGCAGCAAAATCTGCAGGCAAATACATACCTCCAGGAGGCTGAGAGGAACCGCAGGGCACTGTATGTGAAACCATTAAGGCTTAGGACGTTTGAGGAGAAA
Organism: Bombina bombina; assembly: GCF_027579735.1. Lineage (NCBI taxonomy): Eukaryota > Metazoa > Chordata > Amphibia > Anura > Bombinatoridae > Bombina > Bombina bombina. The sequence continues at coordinate 168,181,669 of NC_069509.1, forward strand.
GCTGTGGTATATCCTGAACAGCATTATCCTGAGAGACAATAGGCTCAGAAAGTAGTAATTTATCTTTAAGTTTTAGGGTTCTAGCTAAACATGAGAAACAAAATTGCATAGGGAAAACAATTTGGGCCTCCAAACATAATAAACATTTGTCAAAGGAAACAGACTCCTGTTCTGTGTCCATAGCTAAGATATTGCCCTAAAAATAAGATGCTAATGAAAAAGAGCTGTTACTTTAAGAAGGAACTGTAATCATTCAAAGCGCAACAACGCTAAATGTGCACAAATAAAAAATACACCTCTACACCCCAGTGACACTGAGGTGCCCTACCGTAACCACTAGTAGCTAAAAAAAGACGAAAGAAGAGCTCTAACACGGCTTCCACAGCTGCCACAGAGAAGAACTCACTAAAAATGACACAGCTTTGCTCAGCGTACAAACCGAACAGCAGTTTGTCACGTGAGCAGCAGCACAAGAAACTACGCAAGAACTAAACGCGCACAATCAAAATTTTCAGCAGAGTAAAACAGTTACAATCATACAAACAGCCCATAATATTTAATAAAGGCTTAAAACGCTTAAACACTGTGCCCTTAGCGTTTCAATAAAGAATAAAGGAACTCTTCATCCAAAGGAAACATCCCATCACAAATAAGGGACAAAATTAACCCCTTAATCTATCTACACATACTGATAGTGCCTGCACACTGCCCCAATAAATCCTTGACAAAGGATTGAATAAGTCCCAATTTTAAAATAATGCAGAAATAAACTCCTGAAAGTGCAAGTCTCCAATACCTAGAAGACAAAAGAACTTACCTGCATATCCAGCTGTTGGGCAGGAAGACAGCTTACAAGGTGTGAAAGGACACATACTCCTATCAGAGACCTGAAGAAAAAGAAAGAACAGAGTAACCAACTCTGGCTTTCTATAACAGGGGTAGCAACAATGTTAGAAGCATAGCAAAGACAACCTCACCACCTTCTAACTGCTAAAAGCCACCACTACTCTTACTCAAGAGATTGACAATGACACAGCTAAACTCCAATCCTTGCTTGCAGGGAAAAATACCCATAAAAAGAATAAATATTTCTTTAGACACCAATCTTCACGTCCTTCATTAAAGGCAAAGAGAATGACTGGGGGTTATGGGTAAGGGAAGTGATACTTAACAGCTCTGCTGGAGTGCTCTTTGCCTCCTCCTGCTGGCCATGAGAGAATATCCCACTAGTAATTGGACTGACGTTGTGGACTCTACATATCTTAGGAAAGAAAACTTGTTTTCATTTGGTTGGTTAACATAGGAGGGAACTTTTTAGCATTATAGGCTGTGTCATCTCCTACCACCTGGAGTTACAACCAATTATTTATAGAACATCCTGGTGTTGGAATGCTGAACACAAAGTGAAATATTACTATCAGTGTCAAATGTAATTAAAGCAACATGTGACCTGTACACAAAATTATTAATATTCTTTGAAGGGTATAGATATAAATGTTAAAAGGAAAATATGGTATTGATGTTTTCACTAATTATTTCACTGCATTGCTGCTCTAATCCATATGTGAGTGACACTTTAATATATACTAAAAGCCTAACTTCTCTCTTTTTTTTCTGCATTGATTTGCACAGAAATAATAAACAGCTTTATAAACTGTATGGGAGGTTCAGACTGATTACTGGCATAAGCTGCTGCAAATGTTCCTTACCTTACAAGCAGATGAATATGTTTTCCTCTTCCAACCAAATAATATCACTGTTTCCCTAGTAACTAATACATTAATTAATGGCTTATCAATATTTACCTCCTTGATGTGTGTGAGAGCCAGTACAGAACTTAATTGCCAATATAATTAACTTCATAAGAAGAAAAACTTGAGAGAAAAAAAGTTCCATATTTTTAAATGTTTCTGGTGTTCTGTTTGGGTCCCTGGCTCAGCTAGTGCCCTGCAGCATTTTGGGTAGCAGAGGAGCTGTGCAGGATGTGCTTGGCCCGCCTGGGAGGAAGTGCTGTTTTGGTGCAGTCTTCGGTGTGAGTCTATGCTTTGGGAAAAGTATCTTAACTTCACTTTTCAAAATAAAGCTAGCCAGTTTACACTAAAGGACCCCATTAACAGCTAGATTAAAAGAGGTGCGCTATTGTTAGGGCGGGACGCAACAAGCAATATCGCAACTGTGCTAACTAGCATGCATGTTACAAGTTGAAAGTAAACGGTTGCGAAATGTGCATGCCTGAAGACCTAACAGAAAGTGTAATAGTTACAAAAAAGTTACACCAAACACAACATAAATATATTAAAATAAATTACTACACTTATATATACACTTTATGATAAATAGATTACATATATTTTAGGATTTATAATAGGTTGTATGGACCTCAGCTGCAAATCTACAGATTGTATCAGTTTTCACACAATGGTATATTTGTATCACAGAGACCTGTGTATCCCACTGTAAGAAACACACATTAGTCAGGATGTGAATTAACTCTGAATGATAATTACACCAGCCAATAGCAGTATAATAGTGAAGGTGGTGAGTGATTAATAAACACTGAACGTAGATATAGGTTATAGAATCGGCTTCTACTACGAATCTCTGTTATGACTCAGTAAGCTGTTCATGCAGTGTTTGTTCTACTTATTGGTACTGGCTAATACCGGAACCGAGGGTAGTTTATGCAGTGCAAGTATAATACAGCACAGATCACGGATTAGATCCTTTGGAGGCGGAGTCAGAGGTATACGGAATCTCCACAAGTAGTTACCTTCCGTAATACAGTAAGCAACTTAGGATAGATTCAGAATGGTAAGATGCATCAGCTGATAATACCTTCTGTATGACATAGGATATTTAAATATCGTCCAGTTCTGAAAATGTCCGGTAAGTGATCTGATTACTCTGTAGCGTATTGATGACTTGAGAGGAGTTATTAGAATCTCTGTAGCATGAAACTGCAGTACGGTGTAGAGGTTTAGAACTCAATAAGTTAATAGATGATATGTAGCTGATGTTACAGTGTAACAGATAGGAAGCTCCTGATGCCGCTCAATCCTTATGAACATAAACCGAATACAAAGTTGTTATATATTACTGTGATGACTCAGGATCAAAGGTAGAGGCAGAAGTTGAAACTCCTGAGTTGTTTTAAATCTCCATGAAATAATGTGGTAGAGAGAACTTGTAATCCAAGTGGTAGTATGTAAATAAACAATTTGATGCGTGCAGGCTCAGAACAAACTTAGGGGCCTATCTATCAATCTCCGTATGGAGCTTGATGCCCCGTGTTTCTGGCGAGCCTGCAGACTCGCCAGAAACAGCAGTTATGAAGCAGCGGTCACAAAGATCGCTGCTCCATAACCTGTCCGCCTGCTCTGAGCAGGCGGACAGACATCGCCAGAAATCAACCCGATCAAGTTGATTGACACACCCCCTGCTGGCGGTCCATTGGGCACGAGTCTGCAGGGGGCGGCGTTGCACCAGCAGCTTTTGTGAGCTGCTAGTGCAATGCTGAATACGGCGAGCGTATTGCTCGCCGTATTCAGCGAGGTCTGGCGGACCTGATCCGCACTCGGATCAGGTCCGCCAGACTTTCTTAAATAGGGGACATAGAGTGAATCACCTTCTAAAATTACCAAGCACCTGTTTGCAGGCGTGATGAAGTTCTTAAAGGAGAAGGGGGATGGACTAAGGGAGAATCATGACAATATAAATATGAATATTTTTTTTTAATAAGGGTTAAAAGGTGTATTGTATATGACAAGGTATTTGAATGGAAAGGCCTACAATGTATATCTGTCTATCTAAATATGTATGTGTGTATATGTTTTGTATATGTATATACAATCCAAAGATTAAATTCAGCAAAACAGTATTCACATTCTTCTTAAAAGCATGTAGGTAATCACAACGGGCACATTAAAATGTGCAAAACAGTAGAGGTCTGTTAACACAGCTGACACGTTACAGTTATAGCTAGGAGTACGGCTACGGACCGTAACGTCAGCTGTGTTAGCAGACCTCTACTGTTTTGCACATTTTAATGTGCCCGTTGTGATTACCTACATGCTTTTAAGAAGAATGTGAATACAATTTTGCTGAATTTTATCGTTGGTGCTCCTGCTGCTTTTATCGTTAAATTGTACACTCTTTGACCTCAAGTGCAGCACAACGCTGAAATACTAGCCGCTCTCCCCATTACCAATGATTGGCCGCCTGGGGTGATTGACAGTTTAGTCTTTCGAATGGGACACTTGTTTCCGGTAAATGTCTGAAAGAGGATGCAGAGGCAGTGAGACAGCAGTGTATGTGTACGCTGTATGCCGTTTTCCTCCCATGGGTTAGAGTAACCAAGGTTTGATTCAGACCTACTGTACTTAAGTATAATGGTTTTGGAGGTATCAGCATCTTATGACCGGACTTTCAACTATGCAGTGGGGTAAGAATTTGTTATTCAAATGTATTAACTGTTGCGACCCCGCACTTGTAAGTTTTTTTTCCGGACCCAGTATAATTTGGTATACAAGCTATTGCTAAAACCCTATATATATTGTGTTTATGAACTGTGCTGGACATTTCTGTATATGTATATACACATATAAACACATATATACACATATATACACTTTGGAGCCCTTTCCACTCAAATACATTTAAAGATGAAAAAAAATATTTTAATATGTTTTACTGTGTTTTTACTATAAATATTTTACATTCCAATGTTCTTCACTTAGAAGAAAATGTTCTTTGTATTTCTAAATAGATATTTCTATATTATATATCTGTATATACATCTATACCTGTAAATAATCATATATATAGAATATATATATATTTAAAAAGTCTAACGGATGTCAGGATAGCGCCTGAGCGATAAGTGTTAGTTTTTTGGGTTTTTTTTTAATAGTGGGCTCCATTAAAGTCTATAGGGAGAAGTTAAAGGAACACTGAACCCAATTTTTTTCTTTCATGATTCAGATAGAGCATGCAATTTTAAGCAACTTTCTTTTTTACTCCTATTATCAAATTTTCTTCATTCTCTTGGTATCTTTATTTGAAATGCAAGAATGTAAGTTTAGATGCCGGCCCATTTTTCGTAAACGACCTAGGTTGTTCTTGCTGATTGGTGGATAAATTCACCCACCAATAAACAAGCGCTGTCCAGGGTACTGAACCAAAAAATAGCTTTAGATGTCTTTTTTTCAAATAAAGATAGCAAGAGAACGAAGAAAAATTGATAATAGGAGTAAATTAGAAAGTTGCTTAAAATTGCATGCTCTATCTGAATCATAGAAACATAGAAACATAGATATTGACGGCAGATAAGAGCCATAGGCCCAGCAAGTCTGCCCGACCTTACCTAACAGTATAAACTTATCTAGTTCGTAGGATAGCCCTATGCTTGTCCCATGCATTTTTAAAGTCCCCCACAGTGTTTGTTGCTACTACCTCTTGAGGAAGTTTATTCCATAATCATCATGAAAGAAAACATTTGGGTTCAGTGTCCCTTTAATGCAGTCACGATATCCAAAGTCTCAAAGTTAGCACACATCAGGTTTCGTTCTTTTGCTCTCAACTGGTAATACACACGCTCACCCAACAGTGTTAAAAGTTACTATGAGCGCAGTTTGCGCAAGTAGAAAAATCTGTTAGTGCACCACTAGCAATCTGGCCCTAAATGTGCCTGACGTGACGTCCACTGCCTTATTGATGGATAGTGACGTGCCTTGCAAGCATAAAAACTGTTTTTATATACAGCATTCATTTCAGGGCTTTAAATAGAATGTAATATTATAAAATAACACATATTATCTATATTAAAGGGACATTAAACTCAATGTTTTTTTTCTTTCATAATTTAGAAAGAACATGCAATTTTAAACTTCTTTCTAATTGACTTCTATTATCTAATTTGCTTCATTCTCTTGATATAATTTGCTTAAAAGCATATCTAGATAGGCTCAGTAGCTGCTGATTGGTGGCTGCACATAGATGCCTTGTGTGATTGGCTTACCCATGTGCATTGCTATTTCTTCAGCAAAGGATATCTAAAGAATAAAGCAAATTAGATAATAGAGAATACAATTTTAAACAACTTTCCAATTTACTTCTATTATCTAATTTGCTTCATTCTCTTGATATCATTTGCTTAAAAGCATATCTAGATAGGCTCAGTAGCTGCTGATTGGTGGCTGCACATAGATGCCTTGTGTGATTGGCTCACCCATGTGCATTGCTATTTCTTCAACAAAGGATATCTAAAGAATAAAGCAAATTAGATAATAGAGAATACAATTTTAAACAACTTTCCAATTTACTTCTATCTGAATCATTTCACTTCTATCTGAATCCATTTCAAGAGGGGCCTGGAATCTAACTGACCTTCCCACTGGCATGTTATATAACTGGGTTCATGTTACACTAATTTTTTTTACAACTATTCCTTCAAGAACATAACCCCCGGCATAAACTGTTTGTATCTGTATGTGTGTGTGTGTGTGTGTATATATATATATATATATATATATATATATATATATATATATATTAAACACACAAGGGAGAAATAAACCAACAGGGGGAGGCAATAATAATTATATACCCTCTACTGGTGGTTTAAAAGTATACCCCTTCCTGGCACAAAGTATTGAAGGTCATATAAGGAAAATTAGTAAAAACTCCATTAAAGATTGCATTATAACACACCATTTAATATTATTGCAGATCCTCTGACGAAGTGAAAACAGTTTCACGAAACGCGTAAGAGCACGCCCACTTGTGACGTCAATTCCGGTCCGGCAAGACCACAACTTTCCAGAGCGCTTGACAGCAGAAGTGTATCCAGCGCCATCCTAACCAGTGGAAACCTGAGGAGGATTAAAATCACCTCACCATTTCAAGAACCTCATCAGGTATTTTCCACAATTTGCATTTATTTAAATTCACAAAAAGGAACTTCAATCCACAAACAAATGGAATACACTATGACTCTTCATGGTTTGTGAATACACAAGGCATTATCCCTAACTGCCTCTTTTGGGGAAAGAAGTTGCTATAAGTCTCTGCACAAACATTAACTTTTCTCCATCCTGAGACTTTTTAATCTTTAGCACTGACACCGGTTGTTTTGTGCTTAAATAAAGGACATTTTATCTTTCAGCAGCTACTTGCATTTGTTTCATTTTTAAAATAGGCATCTACCATACCCCAGAGAGGGGAAGTCTATTATTATCTCTCCTTAAAGGCTATAATATACAACTAGAAAAGAAAGGATTCTACCTACACCATACAGATGAAATTCATCACTGGAAATTAGAAGTCACCATACTCCACAGAGGAGAAGCAACTTTTAAAAAGGCATAAGAAATAAAGAAGCATCGAATCCCATAAGAACCTTACTCCAACTGGTCACAAAGAAAAACATCTTTAACACAGATAGGGATAAAATTCCCCCCAAGGCTCCTCACATACCTCACATGTTTGAAGTTTAAAAAGGAGAGCAACATTTCTTACTTTTTGCATTATTCTGTAAACCAGTATATTCATACTGCGCCATAAATTGTTCTCTTTTTTTAATGTTTCTCCCTCTCTACGAACGCTACAGTTTGGAACCTTTAACTCCTACCCTTACTTCTATTTTTTCCGTCTGATGATAGTGGAATTCCCAGACTAAGTTGCTTAGAAATACATCAGGAGGAATATATATATATATATATATATATATATATATATATATATATATATAAAACACACAAGGGAGAAATAAACCAACAGGGGGAGGCAATAATAATTATATACCCTCCACTGGTGGTTTAAAAGTATACCCCTTCCTGGCACAAACTATTGAAGGTCATATAAGGAAAATTAGTAAAAACTCCAATAAAGATTGCATTATAACACACCGTTTAATATTATTGCAGATCCATTATTGCTAATCAAAAAGAATATAGTATTTGCAAAAAGCAAACCATTCAGAAAATAATAATAAGCCACCTCAGCTGTATCAAAAACTTAATTCACAGCAGATAATAAAGGGTACCCTTTAAAGGAAAAAACAGGGAGCTCCCTGTAAGTAATTTGCAACCATTCACCAGTTTCGGGTTATATGCACCCACAGTAATGTCCCAGTTAGTAGTATACTTCACATCCACAGGTGTGGAGGGAAATCCTTAATGTAGCTTAGAACCCCATTAGTAAGCAAGCAAGGTAACAGTTAAAGCAGTCTCCCCCAGATTAATGCACAGTCTGTTGTTAATTGGAAGCTTAGGTATAGGCAGGGTAGGTTGTCAACACTTATTGCTCTCACCAGATATCATGAACTGACAAACAGTTTGTCCGTGACTGGGGCTCAGTCTGTGACTCACCTTACCCTCCTGCTGTCATTCCGTATGGCTCCAGTATAGAGTTGGCAATGGGGGGCCGGTTGCAATATAGCAAACCTTGTGCTTACCAGTTAAGTTCCATGTGGGTAACAATTGCTACGTATACGGTTCCTTTGTGATATCACCTGGATACAATGTTTACAGATTATCTGGTGTTTGTCTGCTGCGATAAAGTGTAGCTGCCTTGCTACGCACGTTTCACCCCTGAAGGCACGGGGCTTCTTCCGGCTTAGTCTGATTAAACTGGTGCCCTCTAACCCTAGCATAGGGACATTATACATGCTCCCAAAAATCCACAAACCAGGGAACCCAGGGAGACCAATAATAACTGGCATGGACACTGACTGAGCAAATATCGGGCCTAGTGGAGAATATTCTTAAGCCCTTAGTTATTAACACCACTAGCTTTATAAAAGACACCACTGATATTCTTAACAAAATCAGCCAGATAACAGAATTGCCAGAGGATACTATACTTGTGACAATGGATGTGGAATCCCGGTACAGCAATATTCCACATAAAGATGGTATTGATGCCTGCTTAAACTTTCTTTCCTCAGACCGCTCTAACTAGACATAGAGTGCTTCTACAGTCAGTAAACTTAAAGAATTTATACTAACCCACAATTATTTCATCTTCAATAACTCCATCTATTTACAAACCATGGGAACAGCCATGGGCACCAACATGGCACCACAGTAAGCAAACCTCTTCATGGCTGACTTAGAACAGAGATTCCTAGCCACTCACCCTCACAAACCCTTCAAATACTTTCGCTACATAGATGATATTTTCATCATATTGACAGAAGGTGAAAAAAAACTAGAACATTTTCATAAATCATTTAATCTATTGCATGCATCAATCAAAAAATTGACTTTTCTAGAGACTGTGTCAGCTTTCTGGATACAATACAACAATCCATCACAAATGGCAAATTACACTCATCTGTATACAGGAAACCAACAGATAGATGCAGCTACCTCCACAGCTCCAGCTCCCACCCCAATCACATTAAAAAATCCATAATCTATAGTCAGGCTACAAGATACCACAGAATTTGCTCAGACACCAAGGACTGTGACAAACAACTCATCACACTGTCCCAATCATTCAGCGAAAAAGGTTACAAAACAAGGGTTATAAAAAAACAAATTAACTCTGCCCTTAATACCCCACGTGAACACTTGCTACAATACAGGGAGAAGAAAAACATATATTGCGTATCCCACTAGTTGTCAAATATAACCCTGCTGTAGAAGGAATACGAAAAATCATAAAAGGCTTACAGCCACTACTCTTAGAGGATCCCACACTCAAAAAAATCTTTCCAAAACCCCCTATCCTGGCACTCAGACAACCACCCAACCTAAAACAGAAACTGGTCCACAGAAAGCTACCCTTGATAAAAAGAACACCAAGAATGGAACCAAGCACTGCAACAAGGCTCTCTGCAAACTATGTCAACACATTTGTGAAAGCAGCACTGCTAATCACAATAGTAAATCATATAACATTAAAGGGGCATATTCATGTATATCTGCAAATGTGGTATACATGATACATTGCACTGCATGTGAAGTGGGATGTTATATTGGAGAAACAAGCCAAAAACTGCACCTTCGGATGAACTTACACAGACACTCAATCAAAAACCACTGTGAAACAAAATACTGCACCCCTGTTGGTCACCATTTCACCCAATCTGACCACTCCATCCAAAACCTCAAAATCAAGATTCTCAGAGGCAACTTCAAAAACACCATGGAAAGAAAAACCTTTAAAATGAAAATGATAATGCACTTCAAATTGCTAAATTCTGCACTAAATGTGGACTCTTGTTTCTTAACCCATTATCAATTTTTTTTGTAATGTACTGTCATTTACTGTAGTCAATTACATGGTATATTCCACACTCTCTATGCATAGGTACGCAGGTAAGCCCATGTCCACACTTTTGTCCTTATTATTATTCCCCTTTTTGTTTCTTTCTTTCCTTTCTCCTTTTTTGACTATGTTATATTCCCCTGTATACTTAATTTCCCATCTTTATTCATATGGATTCTATGTTGATATATAACTTTATGTCAGTATATGCTTTGTGTATAACCATATATTTCCCTTAGACACTGTCTGCCTCTGTCTCCTAAACCCCCATCATGATTTTTATGACACCCCCTCCTCCCCCTGCATTCAGACCTCTGTAACACTTTGTCTTTTTAACCTGTGTTTTAAGATATAATCTGTAAATTCCATCAAATTGGTCAGTATTGCTTCAGACTTGAAAAAGGAAGACACTCTTCCGAAAGCTTGCCATCTTATAAATGTATAGTTAGTCCAATAAAAAAGTATCATTGCTCAATGCAATACTCTTGTTATTTTGATATCTAAATCTCTGGACTAACACGGCTACTCCAATCAATGTGTATATACTGTATATACACACACATACATATATACAAACCTTTTTTTTATTGAGGTTACAAATAGTATACAAGCAAAAGGCACAGCATTACAAGTATAAATAGGAATCACAAAAGTAATACGATAGCACATAGAATTTCAAATGTAAGTGCATAAACTATAATTTGCTTGTTCAATAAGCATTATCTTGTTTGTGTCTATTAAAAATGCCTCAAGTCTTTACAGCTTTTATTATTAAACCCAGCTAAGCTGAGTAGTGGCTACATTTAGCCACCAACCAGCAAGCAAAACCCAGGTGCTGAATCAAAAATGGGCCAGCTCCTAAGCTTACATTCCTATTCAAATTAAGATACCAAGAGAACGAAGAAAAATGTATAATAGGAGTAAATTAGAAAGTTGCTTAAAATTGCAAATGCTATCTGAATCATGAAAGAAAACATTTGGGTTTCATATCCCTTTATAACTGTTGGTGACACCACTATCTCCCCATCACCCCAAGTCCGCTGCCTAGGAGTTACACTTGACTCCAATCTGTCCTTCATACCCCACATCCAACCGCTCTCTTCATCCTGTCGCAAACACCTACGCAATATCTCCAAAATTCGTCCGTTTATGAGTGCTGAAACTACTAAACAGCTAATCCATTCCCTATTAATTTCCCGGCTTGACTACTGTAACAACCTACTAACTGGCCTCCCTCTCTCCCGCGTCTCCCCTCTTCAATCCATCCTAAATGCCTCTGCTAGACTAATCCACCTCTCCCGACGCTCTGTATCCACTGCACCCCTTTGTGAGTCCCTTCACTGGCTCCCCATTCACAGCAGAATTAAATTCAAAATTCTCACCCTAACCTACAAAGCCCTTATTAATGCAGCCCCCCATCTGTCCTCACTCATCAACAAATATACTCCAGCCTGTCCCCTAAGATCCAACAATGACCTACTCCTTGCCTCTTCTACCATCACCTCCTCCCATGCTAGACTATAGGACTTCTCTCGTGCGGCACCAACCCTCTGGAACGCACTTCCTCGAGCTGTCAGACTTTCCCCCAACCTCTCCTCCTTTAAACGCTCCCTAAAGACCTTCTTGTTCAGGGAAGTCTATCACCAAATCAGTAACTAATGAATTCCACTTGCCTAATAGCTGCCCTCATCTAACTCCACACTAACATCATTCCCACCTTTGCAGTCCCCACCTCCAGTTTCTCGCCCTCCTACCCATTTAGATTGTAAGTTCCCACGGGAACAGGGCTCCTAATTCCCCCTGTATTTGTTTGTTAAATTTTGTCTGGTGTCTCATATTGTACTCTCCTTTTATCTTTGTTACCTATGGACAGCGCTGCGGAATCTGTTGGCTCTTTATAAATAAATAATAATAATCTAAACCAGCACACAATATTGTGGCCATACTTGACCAGAAGTTCCCCTATACACACACTTTTATCTCTCTTATGTTTATGATGCAAGTTTTGGGGGGGAGTGTATACATGGAAAATCTTACTAGAAGCATATTTTTTTCAAATCTGTGTATATTGCAAATATACTTCTATGCAAATGTATTTCTCTGTTCCTTTAACATTTTCTTTATTTGATCACTATTCATCTAAATTATCTGAATACAACTTATATTTAGGGGCCGAATTAATAATCTCCGAATAGAGCTTGATGCTCCTGTTTCCACGCGAGCCTACAGGCTTGCCGAAAACAGTAGTTATGAAGCAGCAGTCTTAAGACCCCCTGCTAGCGGCCGATTGGATGCGAATCAGCAGGGGGCGACTGTGCACAAGCAGTTCTGGTGATCTGCTTGTGCAATGTTAAATGCTGACAGCGGATGCTGTCGGCATTCAGCGATGTCTGTCGGACATGATACGCTATAGCGTATCATGTCGGACAAACATTGATGAATTGGCCCCTTAGTCTTTTCAGGATAAGTTTCTTTATGTATGTAATGTCCAACTGACATAATATTCCCTTCTGCATGTACCTACTTAATGCTACATTTGCATGAAATGTATCCCAGTATCTCTTATATTCCATGAGTCATAGCTTTCTAACAATATTTCTAAGAAACTATAATTATTCAGTGAATTGTGCTTATATTATATAATTAAATCTCTAAAAACAAAGCTGTTCTTAAGATTAAAACAAAAAAAACAAAGCACTTTAATTATTACGATATAATCATTTCCTAAGAACGTATAAATATATTGGTGCTTCCTTCGGAAACATAAAAATATTAAAAATAAATGAAAATATGCCAGGTTTCATCACGTAAAAAAAAAAGAACAGCAAAAAGTAATATCTTTTTACATGAAAGTCATTATACAGGGTTAATTGACATACAATTACATGGATAATGGTCTCTGTTCCCTTGCAAAGCTTAACATTGTTTTTTGTGGAATTTTAAAATCCATTACAAAATGTTAACCCATTTAAGGTATTTCAAATGGATGACACACCCCTGTACCTTGTGTGAGTACAATATAATACCCATAATTTAAACAATCACAAAATTTTTTGCCATTTGTCAGTTGTTTTTTTTTACTTTACAGATGATTGGATTTATGAAATGGCACTCTTTGTCTGATTGTCCCAAAAGCTGCTTTTTAACAGCAAATAAATAAATAAAAAAAACAGAATTTATGCTTACCTGATAAATTACTTTCTCCAACGGTGTGTCCGGTCCACGGCGTCATCCATAACTTGTGGGAATATTCTCTTCCCCAACAGGAAATGGCAAAGAGCACAGCAAAAGCTGTCCATATAGTCCCTCCCAGGCTCCGCCCCCCCCAGTCATTCGACCGACGGTTAGGAGAAAAAAAAGAGAAACCATAGGGTGCCGTGGTGACTGTAGTGTATAGAGAAAGAAATTTTTCAAACCTGATTAAAAAACCAGGGCGGGCCGTGGACCGGACACACCGTTGGAGAAAGTAATTTATCAGGTAAGCATAAATTCTGTTTTCTCCAACATTGGTGTGTCCGGTCCACGGCGTCATCCATAACTTGTGGGAACCAATACCAAAGCTTTAGGACACGGATGAAGGGAGGGAGCAAATCAGGTTACCTAAACAGAAGGCACCACGGCTTGCAAAACCTTTCTCCCAAAAATAGCCTCCGAAGAAGCAAAAGTATCAAATTTGTAGAATTTGGCAAAAGTGTGCAGAGAAGACCAAGTCGCTGCCTTACATATCTGATCAACAGAAGCCTCGTTCTTGAAGGCCCATGTGGAAGCCACAGCCCTAGTAGAGTGAGCTGTGATTCGTTCAGGAGGCTGCCGTCCGGCAGTCTCATAAGCCAATCGGATGATGCTTTTCAGCCAGAAAGAAAGAGAGGTAGCAGTAGCTTTTTGTCCTCTCCTCTTACCAGAATAAACGACAAACAAAGAAGAAGTTTGTCTGAAATCCTTTGTTGCTTCTAAATAGAACTTTAAAGCGCGGACTACATCTAAATTGTGTAACAAACATTCCTTCTTTGAAACTGGATTCGGACACAAAGAAGGAACAACTATTTCCTGGTTAATGTTCTTGTTGGAAACAACTTTTGGAAGAAAACCAGGCTTGGTACGCAAAACAACCTTATCTGAATGGAACACCAGATAGGGTGGGTCACACTGCAAAGCAGATAATTCAGAAACTCTTCTAGCAGAAGAAATAGCAACCAAAAACAAAACTTTCCAAGATAGTAACTTGATATCTATGGAATGTAAGGGTTCAAACGGAACCCCTTGAAGAACTGAAAGAACTAAATTTAGACTCCAGGGAGGAGTCAAGGGTCTGTAAACAGGCTTCATTCTAACCAAAGCCTGTACAAAAGCTTGTACATCTGGCACAGCTGCCAGTCGTTTGTGTAACAAGACAGATAAAGCAGAAATCTGTCCTTTTAGAGAACTCGCTGACAATCCCTTATCCAAACCTTCTTGGAGAAAGGAGAGGATCCTAGGAATTTTAATCTTACTCCAGGAGAATCCTTTGGATTCACACCAACAGATATATCTTTTCCATATTTTATGGTAAATCTTTCTAGTCACAGGTTTTCTGGCTTGGACCAGAGTATCTATCACTGAATCTGAAAACCCACGCTTGGATAAAATCAAACGTTCAATTTCCAAGCAGTCAGCTGCAGAGAAACTAGATTTGGATGTTCGAATGGACCTTGTACTAGAAGATCCTGTCTCAAAGGTAGCTTCCATGGTGGAGCCGATGACATATTCACCAGGTCTGCATACCAAGTCCTGCGCGGCCACGCAGGAGCTATCAGAATCACAGAGGCCTTCTCCTGTTTGATCCTGGCTACAAGCCTGGGAAGGAGGGGGAACGGTGGAAACGCATAAGCTAGGTTGAATGGCCAAGGCGCCACTAATGCATCCACTAGAGCCGCCTTGGGATCCCTGGATCTGGACCCGTAGCAAGGAACCTTGAAGTTCTGACGAGACGCCATCATAATCCGCCTCCCAGTTGTCTACTCCTGGGATGTGGATTGCAGATAGGTGGCAGGAGTGATCCTCCGCCCATTTGATGATTTTGGACACCTCTCTCATCACCAAGGAACTCCTTGTTCCCCCCTGATGGTTGATGTAAGCTACAGTCGTCATGTTGTCTGACTGGAATCTTATGAATCCGGCCTTCGCTAGTTGAGGCCAAGCCCGGAGAGCATTGAATATCGCTCTCAGTTCCAGGATGTTTATCGGGAGAAGAGACTCTTCCCGAGACCATAGACCCTGAGCTTTCAGGGAATCCCAGACCGCGCCCCAGCCTAATAGACTGGCGTCGGTCATGACAATGACCCACTCTGGTCTGCGGAAACTCATTCCCTGGGACAGGTTATCCTGGGTCAACCACCAACGGAGTGAGTCTCTGGTCATCTGGTCTACTTGAATCATTGGAGACAAGTCTGTATAGTCCCCATTCCACTGCTTGAGCATGCACAGTTGTAATGGTCTTAGATGAATTCGAGCAAAAGGAACTATGTCCATTGCTGCAACCATCAACCCTACTACTTCCATGCACTGAGCTATGGAAGGCTGCAGAATAGAGTGAAGAACTTGACAAGCGTTTAGAAGCTTTGACTTTCTGACTTCTGTCAGGAAGATCTTCATTTCTAAAGAATCTATTATTGTTCCCAAAAAGGGAACTCTTGTCGACGGAGACAGGGAACTCTTTTCTACGTTCACCTTCCACCCGTGAGATCTGAGAAAGGCTAGAACAATGTCTGTATGAGCCTTTGCTTTGGAAAGAGACGACGCTTGGATTAGAATGTCGTCCAGATAAGGTGCCACTGCAATACCCCTTGGTCTTAGGACCGCTAGAAGGGACCCAAGCACCTTTGTGAAAATCCTTGGAGCAGTGGCTAGCCCGAATGGGAGAGCCACGAACTGGTAATGTTTGTCCAGAAAGTCGAACCTTAGGAACTGATGATGATCTTTGTGGATAGGAATATGTAGGTACGCATCCTTTAAATCCACGGTAGTCATAAATTGACCCTCCTGGATTGTAGGTAAAATTGTTCGAATGGTTTCCATTTTGAACGATGGAACTCTGAGAAATTTGTTTAGAATTTTTAAATCCAGAATTGGTCTGAAAGTTCCCTCTTTTTTGGGAACTACAAACAGATTTGAGTAAAACCCCTGACCTTGTTCCACAGTTGGAACTGGGTGTATCACTCCCATCTTTAACAGGTATTCTACACAATGTAAGAATGCCTGTCTCTTTATTTGGTTTGAAGATAAGTGAGACATGTGGAACCTTCCCTTTGGGGGTAGTTCCTTGAATTCTAGAAGATAACCCTGAGAGACTATTTCTAGTGCCCAGGGGTCCAGAACATCTCTTGCCCAAGCCTGAGCAAAGAGAGAGAGTCTGCCCCCTACTAGATCCGGTCCCGGATCGGGGGCTACCCCTTCATGCTGTTTTGGTAGCAGCAGCAGGCTTCTTGGCCTATTTACCCTTGTTCCAGCCTTGCATTGGTTTCCAAGCTGGTTTAGTCTGGGAAGCGTTACCCTCTTGTCTAGAGGCTGCAGAGTTGGAAGCCGGTCCGTTCCTGAAATTGCGAAAGGAACGAAAATTAGACTTATTCTTAGCCTTGAAAGGTCTATCTTGTGGGAGGGCATGGCCCTTTCCCCCAGTGATGTCTGAAATAATCTCTTTCAATTCTGGCCCAAAAAGGGTCTTACCTTTGAAAGGGATATTAAGCAATTTTGTCTTGGAAGATACATCCGCCGACCAAGACTTTAGCCAGAGCGGTCTGCGCGCCACAATTGCAAACCCTGAATTTTTCGCCGCTAACCTCGCTAACTGCAAAGCGGCGTCTAAAATAAAGGAATTGGCTAACTTAAGTGCGTGAATTCTGTCCATGACTTCCTCATACGGAGTCTCCCTACTGAGCAACTTTTCCAGTTCCTCGAACCAGAACCACGCCGCTGTAGTGACAGGAATAATGCAAGAAATAGGTTGAAGGAGGTAACCTTGCTGTACAAAAATCTTTTTAAGCAAACCTTCCAATTTTTTATCCATAGGATCTTTGAAAGCAATTGTCCTCAATAGGAATCGGCGTGCGCTTGGCTAGTGTAGAAACCGCCCCCTCGACCTTAGGGACTGTTTGCCATAAGTCCTTCCTGGGGTCGACCATAGGGAACAATTTCTTAAATATAGGAGGAGGGACAAAAGGTATGCCTGGCTTCTCCCACTCCTTATTCACTATGTCCGCCACCCGTTTAGGTATCGGAAAAGCATCAGGGTGCACCGGGACCTCTAGGAGCTTGTCCATCTTGCACAATTTTTCTGGGATGACCAGATTGTCACAATCATCCAGAGTAGATAGCACCTCCTTAAGTAATGTGCGGAGATGCTCTAATTTAAATTTAAATGTCACAACATCAGGTTCTGCCTGCTGAGAAATTCTTCCTGTATCAGAAATTTCCCCATCTGACAAACCCTCCCCCTCACTGCCACTTCAGATTGGTGTGAGGGTATGACAGAAAAATTATTATCAGCGCCCTCCTGCTCTACAGTGTTTAAAACAGAGCAATCGCGCTTTCTCTGAAATGCTGGCATTTTGGATAAAATATTAGCTATGGAGTTATCCATTACTGCCGTCAATTGTTGCATAGTAACAAGCATTGGCGCGCTAGAAGTACTAGGGGTCGCCTGCGCGGGCATAACTGGTATAGACACAGAAGGGCATGATGTAGAACTATGTCTACTTCCTTCATCTGAGGAATCATCCTGGGCAACCTTACTATTTGTGACAGTACTGTCCTTACTTTGTTTGGACGCTATGGCACAATTATCACACATATTTGAAGGGGGAACCACATTGGCTTCCATACATACAGAACATGATCTATCTGAAGGTACAGACATGTTAAACAGGCTTAAACTGGTTAATAAAGCACAAAAACCGTTTTAAAACAAAACCGTTACTGTCTCTTTAAATGTTAAACAGGGCACACTTTATTACTGAATATGTGAAAAACTATGAAGGAATTATCCAATCTTTACCAAATTTTCACCACAGTGTCTTAATGCATTCAAAGTATTGCACCCCAATCTGTTAACCCTTAAAATGTGGAAACCGGAGCCGTTTGCAATTTTAACCCCACTACAGTCCCAGCCAGAGCCTTTGTTGCGACTTCACCAATCCCAGGGGGGTATACAATACCAATTGAAGCTTTCTAGGAACGTTTTCAGTGGATACCAGACCCTCACACATGCAGCTGCATGTACTGTAGTCAAAAGTAACTGCGCAATAATGGCGCGAAAATGAGGCTCTGCCTACTATAGTGAAAGGCCCTTCCTGACTGGGAAGGTGTCTTAACAAGTGCCTGGCGCTAAAAACGTTCCCCAATATTAAAAAAGTGTGAAATTCACTTCAAACTGCATATAATACTTAAATAAAGCAATCAATTTATCCCCTAAAAGTGTCCACCAGTTTATAGCCCATAATAAGCCCTTTATTCTGTTTGAGTCTAAGAAAATGGCTTACCGATCCCCATGAGGGAAAAATGACAGCCTTCAAGCATTACACAGTCTTGTTAGAAAAATGGCTAGTCATACCTTGAGCAGAAAAAACTGTTCCCCCCAACTGAAGTTCTCTCAGCTCAACAGTCCTGTGTGGGAACAGCAATTGATTTTAGTTACTGCTGCTAAAATCATACTCCTCTTTTAAACAGAACTCTTCATCTCTTTCTGTTTCAGAGTAAATAGTACATACCAGCACTATTTTAAAATAACAAACTCTTGATAGAAGAATAAAAAACTACAACTAAACACCACATACTCTTCACCATCTCCGTGGAGATGCTACTTGTTCAGAGCGGCAAAGAGAATGACTGGGGGGGCGGAGCCTGGGAGGGACTATATGGACAGCTTTTGCTGTGCTCTTTGCCATTTCCTGTTGGGGAAGAGAATATTCCCACAAGTTATGGATGACGCCGTGGACCGGACACACCAATGTTGGAGAAAATACACTAATGATTTTATACCTTCTTTACAGTATAGTATTTTAACCTTCTTAGAATGCCAGTAACACACAAAACTTATTTGTGTTCTCTCTTTGTACTACTAAAATAAAATATGCCACTAATTTACAGTATATAGTGGATACTTATCTTTGTTTTTTGGTGCTTTGAGTGCTCTTTACTTTTTCCTGCGCTAAAATTCCCATAGCTAATGCTTTATCCTTTACAAAATGGCAGACACTTTTTAAATATGGTGACTGCTAGAATGATGTGATAACACATGAATGACAACACCATTTAGTAAATTGCAGAAGCAGCTTTGAAACCCTTGGAGTGCTGCCGGCACGCTCATGCAAGTTAAGAAGTGGCGGTCATAAGACTGCTTCTTCCTAACCTCTCCTCTACCTTACGGGAGGAGGACTTAAAACATCTGGGATGATTGACAAGCAAGTGGGGGTGCACAAGGAAATGTTTGTGAAATAATAACTGTGAATTCCAGGTTGCCCCAAGCACGGGGAGACAGGTTCCCTAGCTGGAAACTGCATGCATATTGTCTTCTCTTTTTGGAAGATGCCATCTTAGAAAGGATGGTGCCAGATTTGTAAAGGTAGAGGTTTTGGCAGCTACTTGCTTTCAGGTCTAATTAATACAAAGTGCCCCTATGGACTTCTGTGTGTGCAAGTAGTGGTTCTACAGGGTGATGGGGTGTGCAATGCACCCCCATTCATTAATGAAGAACCCCAAACCTAAAGTTTCCAGCTGCCCAAAGGGCCATTTAACGTGTATTGATCTATGCAGAGCAAGTACATAGGTAAAGGAGGGAGAAGGGCTTTTAAACAAAATACATGTAGGAATGGCTAGTAAATGACACGGTACCCTGCCCTTTAGTATTTTATTATTTTATTGTGGTCAACTAGAGCTGACTCCAGTGTGCTACTGATATAGAAGAAGGTTAAACCAAGAGGGTTACAAGAAAATCCCTACTCTGTGTTACAGACATCCAATGCTTTTAAACAATACTGGATTGTGTATGTTATTAACACTAAAGCGGGTTAAATAAAATGGTGCTCTGGGTATGACACTATACTGCATGGGGGTTAATGTGTGTTACATGTAGCTAATGGGGTTAAAAATAACTGTTCTGTATGTGTTACTAACAAAAAGGTTATAAATTATAAACGTGCATTACTGGCAACAGAGGTAAGTAAAACCACCACTCTGTGTGGTACTGGCAAACAAGAGAGGGCGCTATCAGTGCTCAGTAGTGAGAAATAGATCCGGTTGGGTTGGATTTGGATGGTGCACAAAGCAAGGTTGTGTAAAGAACAAGTGGATGCACCTATGATTTTTTTTTGCAACCTTCTAACGCTCCTGATTCGTAGATAGGGACAAACCAACGTTTTATTCATCAGGAAAATACCCCACTTATACATATATACCATATTATTAGTTTTTAAGATGCAATAAAGACAAAAAAGCTTTCACAATCCTTTCATTTTTGCCAGTTTTTCTAGTATGTTAATGGGGTCATCTAAAACATCATATGAAAAGATACTACTCGCACTAAACAATATCCTATATAATACATACCTCAAATTGAGTAAGAGCTGCATTTAAATTCTTGTCCAGTTCTTTAAGTTTTTCAACATTGTTTTTCATCTCTTCGATGGTCATAATCTCACGCTTTTTAAAAGCTTCTATTTCTTTACTGTAACCTTTGAGTAATTTTTCAAAGTCAATGCGCCTACAATGAAAGTGGGTAGTTTATTATTACAGCTAATGATTTTCTGCTAAATGTATAATTATTTTCATTTAAGTACATCGTATACCATATTTTCTTCCTCGTTACTTTCATAATTATTAGGTTTTACTGCAATAAAAGGACTGTGTAATTATCAAGAAGAAAATAGCCCACACAGTGATACCATCTAAACATTATGCCATAACTCACAGAGGTCACAAGGTTAATCATATACCAACAGCGCTCCCTCCTGTTTGTCTGGAGTGGGCCCAAGTGTGGGCAGAGGGCATATTTAAGAACTAAATATTAACCAGCATAAAAAGACATTAATATTAAAACAATCATATCATGTATGTAAAAGCAGTAATAAATAAAGTTTTTGTGTTTTTTTTGCATGAAAGGGCCATTTAACAGTATGGAGCAGATTTATCATTTGTCTGGCGGATATGATCCGCTGTAGCGATCCTGTCCGCCAGACATCGATAAATGCTGATATCAAATGCTGTCGGCATTTATCATTGCACAAGCAGTTCTGGTGAACTGCTTGTGCAATGCTGCCCCCTGCAGATTCCTGGCCAATCGCCGCTAGCAGGGGGTGTCCATCAACCGGATCGTATGAAATCGGGCGGATTGCTGTCTGCAGCCTCAGAGGCGGCGGACGAGTTAAGGAGCAACGGTCTTAAGACCACTGCTTCTTAGCTCCTGTTTCTGGCGAGCCTGAAACAGGGATATTTGGCCCCATTTGGGCCATGATAAATCAGCCCCATTGAATCAACTAGCAGGAAATGAAACAATGTTGATATTCAAGTATACTGAAGTGCCAGCTGCTCATTGGTGGATAAGGATAATCCTCCCAGCTCTTCTGGTTAACAATAATATGCCCCCACAGCTATACATATTTATTCAGGACAGGACCACTCATTTAAAAAAAAAAAAAAAAAAATATTCTCTTTTAGATACAACAAAAATGACTATTGCCCACTGAATGATATTAAAAACATCATGGACAACGTATGGCAACACCAACAACAACCTGCAAACTTTATGTGTCTTTAAAGGGACAGTCAACACCAGAATTTTTGTTGTTTAAAAGATAGATAATCCCTTAATTACCCATTCCCCAGTTTTGCATAACCAACACAGTTATAATAATACACATTTTACCTTTATCTAAGTACCTTGTATCTAAGCATCTGCAGACTGCCCCCTTATTTCAGTTTCTTGACAGACTTGCATTTAAGCCAATCAGTGCTCACTCCTCGGTAAATTCACATGCATAAGCCCAATGTTATCTATATGAAACACATGAACTAACACCCTCTAGTGGTAAAAATTAATTCAGCTTAGAGGTGGCCTTCAATGTCTAAGAAATTAGCATATGAACCTCCTAGGTTTAGCTTTCAACTAAGAATACCAAGAGAAAAAAGCAAAATTGGTGATAAAAGTAAATTGTAAAGTTGTTTCAAATTACATGCCCTATTTGAATCATGAAAGGTTTTTTGACTTGACTGTCCCGTTAAAGAAGATTCTACAAGTTTATGGGACTTACAATGTAAAATATAAACTTAACTAAAATTGCTGAATTTTGTCATCCCAGTTGTGCTTTTGGTTAATATTTTAACCATTCTCAGGCTTAAAAGTAAAAATATCTCATGTATCAACTCCAATGTGGGATATATGTGAGAATGGAAGAGGCTATCTTTGGATTAAGAAAATCAATAGAGATTCTCCTCCCTGACCTATGTGGTATCAAGGTCCTGGTTTTGCTCTCATAAGTCAGCAGCTTAGAAGCCACTGGCTACTCTCTTTGTCAATTTAGAAAATCAATCACAAATGGATACATAAACAGCTGTTGATTGCTCACAGTGCATTAAATGTAACTGTATTTTTTGATCACAGGAGATTTCCCCCTATATATAATACAGAATAATGTGCACATTTCCAACATATTTGTCTATGTCCCAGCTTTGATTGAGCTCAGACCTTATTAGAGTGCAATGTAGAAATCTGCTTTAAGGGAGCTATCCACCAAAGTGGTGCTGAAGTCTACCAGGATTTTCTTGCAGGATTATTAGTTCTTTATAGGTCTAAAGCGGTGTTTATTACTCTTCAAGATCTTATACGTCTCATCTCAGGAACCATGTAAGAATGCTTAATATAATCAGATATATTTTAACCCATTCCCCACATGCAGAGCATAGGTATGGGTTAACTAATTCATTAAGATAAGTAGTTACATACAGGTAGAAAACCCTTTATCCATACTGTTTGGGACCGGAAAAGGACCAGAAAAGGTTTAGATTTCAGAATAGTTTGGATTATAGAATATTTGTATATTTGCATCTGTAAAATAGGACAGTTTGGAGAGGGTATAGGACCAAGTGTAACAACAATAACTTAAAAGGACAATCCAGTCAAAATTGGAATCCACATGGATGCATTTCAGTTTTGAATAGAAGCATTTTTGTAATATACATGCATTAGCAAAAATGCTTCTAATAAAAGCTATAGCTGTTTCAAAAGTGTATTTAAGTATGCACTGTGCACCAGCATTTTAAACACAGCCCTTGACCAGAGAGCTTAAGGTGCTTGTACCATCTGGTAATGACTCGATTTGTTAATTGCTGACATAATACAAGCCCCACTGTTGCTCTGAGCAGCTGCCGTATGTAAAATGCTGGTGCACTGAGAATATCTAGCTATGCTTTACATGCACGTGCAGAGAAAAATCTTAACAAATATGTTTTTATTCAAAGATGTAATTAATCTGTGTGCATTTAAATTTTGACTGGAATGTCCCTTTAAGTAATTTAGGCAATATTTACATTTCATATTACAGTTGTACATACAACCTAAAGGTAGTTTTATATCACTGCTAATTCTTTTGCAGTGTTCCAATGTTGCCAGCGGGGTGGCATTATGTAGTAGCCAGGTGTGGGCAGTGTATTATTTTCTAATGATATATCATTTTCTGCTATCCAAAGCACAAATTAATTGCATAATTTAACATAAGTGTATTTAATGACAATTTGTGCAGTAAAATTGTCTGGGGGTGCACCCGCTAAAGATGTCCTAGGGAGAACACTGTTTTTTATACATTATTTTACAGCACTTTAAACAGAAAGGTAATAGTTGCTGTTTTAAAACAAATATGTAACATTTGCACTCTAGAACACCAAAACCAAACCAAAGACGCAGGCAGAGAACATTGTGACTTACTGGTCAGGAAAATTGTATTTTTTAATAATTTTATTATTTTTTAAAATAATGGAAAAAAAAGGCTGGATTTCTGAATAATTGTGGATTTTCCAGATTTGGGATTTGTATCTATATTATACTACATAACATTCAATCATTGTGTCTTATCTTCTAGGTACTATACACACATTGCCATCTGGTTCATTTAAAAGGACATTAAATACTTTGAGATGGTAATATAAAATGATACATCATATATTTATAAAAAAAACAATATACTTTCATTATTTATTTTTTCCCCTTTTCCTGTAATTCTTTTCTGAAATTGTGAGCTTTTCAGTTCCTGTTAGAAATGGCAGTTCTTAACACTGTTATATTCCCCACAACCATTGGCTGCACACTCTAGTGACCTATTTATAACTGTCTCTAATTGGTCACAGCAGAGAAGGTAAGCTAAGTTACAACATTGTTTTATAGACACTAAGAGGCCTATTTAACAAAGTCTGGCGGACCTGATCCAACAGTGCGGATCAGGTTCGCAAGACCTCTCTGAATGTGGAGAGCAACACGCTCTCTGTATTCAGCATTGCACCAGCAGCTCACAAGAGCTGCTGGTGCAACGCCGCCCCCTGCAGATTCACGGCCAATGGGCCACCAGCAGGGGGTGTCAATCAACCCGATCATACTCGATCGGGTTGAATTGTGGTGAGTCCTGTCCGCTTGCTCAGAGCAGACGGACAGGGTTATGGAGCAGCGGTCTTTAGACCACTGCTTCATAACTGCTGTTTCTGGCGAGTCTGAAGACTCGCCAGAAACACGGGCCCTCAAGCTCCAATCGGAGCTTGATAAATGGGCCTCTATAACTTTACACTAATTTTGTCACTATTTAAACAACTAATGAAACTTTAAAAAATACATCTACATGTTATTCTCAGACTAATCTTGTCTTTAAATGCATCATTCTATCTCACATTTGTTTAGTGTTTAATGTCCCTTTAATGAGGAGCTACAGTTTCCTAGAGTAATGTGCCTGGCTGATACGACACAGAGTGGAAGGGGGGATCTTTTCCTAGAGTAATGTGCCTGGCTGATACGACACAGAGTGGAAGGGGGGATCTTTTCCTAGAGTAATGTGCCTGGCTGATACGACACAGAGTGGAAGGGGGGATCTTTTCCTAGAGTAATGTGCCTGGCTGATATGACACAGAGTGGAAGGGGGGATCTTTTCCTAGAGTAATGTGCCTGGCTGATACGACACAGAGTGGAAGGGGGGATCTTTTCCTAGAGTAATGTGCCTGGCTGATACGACACAGAGTGGAAGGGGGGATCTTTTCCTAGAGTAATGTGCCTGGCTGATATGACACCGAGTGGAAGGGGGGATCTTTTCCTAGAGTAATGTGCCTGGCTGATACGACACAGAGTGGAAGGGGGGATCTTTTCCTAGAGTAATGTGCCTGGCTGATATGACACAGAGTGGAAGGGGGGATCTTTTCCTAGAGTAATGTGCCTGGCTGATACGACACAGAGTGGAAGGGGGGATCTTTTCCTAGAGTAATGTGCCTGGCTGATACGACACAGAGTGGAAGGGGGGATCTTTTCCTAGAGTAATGTGCCTGGCTGATATGACACAGAGTGGAAGGGGGGATCTTTTCCTAGAGTAATGTGCCTGGCTGATACGACACAGAGTGGAAGGGGGGATCTTTTCCTAGAGTAATGTGCCTGGCTGATACGACACAGAGTGGAAGGGGGGATCTTTTCCTAGAGTAATGTGCCTGGCTGATACGACACAGAGTGGAAGGGGGGATCTTTTCCTAGAGTAATGTGCCTGGCTGATACGACACAGAGTGGAAGGGGGGATCTTTTCCTAGAGTAATGTGCCTGGCTGATACGACACAGAGTGGAAGGGGGGATCTTTTCCTAGAGTAATTTGCCTGGCTGATACGACACAGAGTGGAAGGGGGGATCTTTTCCTAGAGTAATGTGCCTGGCTGATATGACACAGAGTGGAAGGGGGGATCTTTTCCTAGAGTAATGTGCCTGGCTGATATGACACAGAGTGGAAGGGGGGATCTTTTCCTAGAGTAATGTGCCTGGCTGATATGACACAGAGTGGAAGGGGGGATCTTGTCCTAGAGTAATGTGCCTGGCTGATACGACACAGAGTGGAAGGGGGGATCTTTTCCTAGAGTAATGTGCCTGGCTGATATGACACAGAGTGGAAGGGGGGATCTTTTCCTAGAGTAATGTGCCTGGCTGATATGACACAGAGTGGAAGGGGGGATCTTTTCCTAGAGTAATGTGCCTGGCTGATATGACACAGAGTGGAAGGGGGGATCTTTTCCTAGAGTAATGTGCCTGGCTGATACGACACAGAGTGGAAGGGGGGATCTTTTCCTAGAGTAATGTGCCTGGCTGATACGACACAGAGTGGAAGGGGGGATCTTTTCCTAGAGTAATGTGCCTGGCTGATATGACACAGAGTGGAAGGGGGGATCTTTTCCTAGAGTAATGTGCCTGGCTGATACGACACAGAGTGGAAGGGGGGATCTTTTCCTAGAGTAATGTGCCTGGCTGATACGACACAGAGTGGAAGGGGGGATCTTTTCCTAGAGTAATGTGCCTGGCTGATACGACACAGAGTGGAAGGGGGGATCTTTTCCTAGAGTAATGTGCCTGGCTGATACGACACAGAGTGGAAGGGGGGATCTTTTCCTAGAGTAATGTGCCTGGCTGATACGACACAGAGTGGAAGGGGGGATCTTTTCCTAGAGTAATTTGCCTGGCTGATACGACACAGAGTGGAAGGGGGGATCTTTTCCTAGAGTAATGTGCCTGGCTGATATGACACAGAGTGGAAGGGGGGATCTTTTCCTAGAGTAATGTGCCTGGCTGATATGACACAGAGTGGAAGGGGGGATCTTTTCCTAGAGTAATGTGCCTGGCTGATATGACACAGAGTGGAAGGGGGGATCTTTTCCTAGAGTAATGTGCCTGGCTGATACGACACAGAGTGGAAGGGGGGATCTTTTCCTAGAGTAATGTGCCTGGCTGATATGACACAGAGTGGAAGGGGGGATCTTTTCCTAGAGTAATGTGCCTGGCTGATATGACACAGAGTGGAAGGGGGGATCTTTTCCTAGAGTAATGTGCCTGGCTGATATGACACAGAGTGGAAGGGGGGATCTTTTCCTAGAGGCACTGAAGATGATAATTCCTCCCTTACCCTTAATCAATAAAGCTGAAAGAGCGGCAGAGCATGGGAATATTTATCTCACCGTTTCCTCAGATCCTCCTCGGCTTGATCTCTTCTGGACATTAAACGGTTGCTATTGACCTCAAACACTGTCTCTATCTGCTCCGGCCAGTGGAAAACTGTACTGTTCAGCTTCAAGTCATCATCTAACAGAGAATTGTATAAACAATATGTTAGCAATTTTCTTAAAGGAACATTCCCTTCTAAAGTGAATTTGCTATAATATGTGTCATTCTATGTCAATACAACTTGTGTAATGTCCTTAATTTATCATGTTTCGTACTTTCCCTGTCATTTAAAGGGACATGAAACCCACATTTTCTCTTTTAAAGGTACAGGTAGAGCAAACCATTTTAAATAACTTCCTATTTTACTTCTTTTATAAAATTTGCTTCATTCTCTTTGTATCCTCTGTTGAAGAAGCAGCAATGAACTTCTGGGAGCTAGCTGAACACATCAGGCAATCCAATAATAGTTATATATGTACATCCACCAATTAAAAGCTAGCCCCCAGAAGTGCACTGCGGCTCCTGAGACTACCTAGGTATGCTTTTCAACAAACCAAGAAAGCAAAGCAAATTAGTTAATAGAAGTGAAATGGAAAGTTGTTTAAAAGTGTACACTCTTTCTGAATCATAAAAGAAAAATGTTGGACTTCAAGTCCCTTTAAAGGGATAGGAAAGTCAAAATTAAACTTGCATGATTCTGATAGAATGAGTCATTTTAAGACACTTTGAAATCCACTTCTATTTTCAAATGTGCTTTGTTCTTTTGTTATCCCTTGTTGAAAATGAATATACACAAATCCTACACTAGTGGGAGCTGCTGCTGATTGGTGCCTGCAAACATGTGTCTCTTGTGATTGGCTTATTAGATGTGTTCATCTAGCTGTCAGTAGTGCAATTATGTTCCTTCAGCAAAGGATAACAAGAGAATGAAGCAAATTTGATAATGGAAGTAAATTGGAAAGTTGTTTAAAATTGTTTGTTCTATCCAAATCATGAAAGAAAATGTTGGGGTTTCCTGTCCCTTTAACTGCCTTCTACATGCTGCACAGCTATTGCTCTGTGTAGGAACTCATTTAGAGCTGTCCTTAAAGGGATATGAAAACCAACATTTTATTTTCATGATTGAGATGGAGCATAAATTTGTAAACAACATTCCAATTTACTTCTATTACCAATTTTGCTTAATTAATTAACTAGCTATACTTTCTTGAGGGAGGAGCAATGCACTACTGGTAGCTAGCTGAACACATTGGTAAGCAAATCACAAGAGGCATAAAATGTGCAGCTATCAATCAGCTCCTGAGACAACATAGGATACCAAAAGAACGAAGCAAATTAGATAAAATAAGTACATTGGAAAGGTATTTAAAATGACATGCTCTGTCTGAATAATTAAAGAAAGAATTTGAGTTCTATCCTTTCATTGACCATAGCAAAGGAAATAAGATGAACAACAAGCAAGAGGCTTTTCAGAGGGTTTGTCCCTGAACTTCAAAACAATGCATATTTTGCTAACACTACAATTTAGAGGTGTATGCAGACAATTTAGCATTGAAGTGGTTAATTGGTGATATATACTGTTTACATTAAAAATAAATAATGTCTCATAAAACAGAAATAGGGCTTTAACATAGTTTAAAACAACAGGGCAGAAATATTTAGATTCTGTCATTTATTAGGCCCTTTACATTGCACGTCCGTAGCTGTAGACCTCATAGCTCCTTTGTATTGTTCTCCCTACTCTTACTTGTCAACATAAACATATTTTACTATTCCTGTGGTATTTCTACACTTGTGTTTTTTTATTTTTTCTCTCTCTTATGACATATTTTTTTATTATTTCTCAAAAAAATTCACTTTCCTTCTCTCAGGAGAGCCAATTCCTTTACTTTCTCGCTATTCTCACTGTATATTCAGCCAGTCACCTACGCTACTGTACATATCACATTCCTTTTTCTCCAGCCACATCCTCCCATTATAAATTGTGCAGCGGACGAGAAATACGTTGTTTATTCCCCATATTCGATGGTACTGCGCAGGCCTGAGATTACTATAAAGGTGGAAACTATACAGAATGTATTTTATACTTTAATTAAATGATGCTGTACTTATTAATTACATCTAAAAGATTGCACTTTTCAATGGATGTTTCCTGAGATGGTTTCTCTCTGTCCATAAGTATGGACGTGAGAGGTGCCCTAATAAGCCAATAATGGGCATGTATACTATAGTATGCTACATGCATGCATTTTTTTTCCCCAGATGAAACATTTTATCTAAATATATGAATGACAGAATAAAAAGCTGCGCACAAGGATTCAGATCACAATTACAGGGAATATCTTTACCAGACAGACATATCACTCTAACATCCGCCTGACAAGGGGGAATACATTCCCTATAACATGTAGTGAGAGCGTTAAAGGGTCATTATAGTGGGAAATGCTTTTATTTGTTAGATCATGTAATTTTAATACTAGCGACCCTGCAATCTTATGTGTTTCACCCCTGCAGAGGTTAAATACAAAGTTAAAATACTGCTTCAGAGTCACAAAGCACTGTTATTCCTGACCCAATCAGCAGCAGTTGCATGACCCAGTTGTGTGACTACTGCTGTTGATTTGGTGACTGACAGTTTTTGTTCAGGACCAGCAAAGTTCTGCAGCACCTGAGTAGTGCTTTAAATATATATTTAACCCTTTTACAGAGATTAAAGGGATAGTCTACTCAAAATTAAACTTTCATGATTCAGATAGAG
Source organism: Bombina bombina (assembly GCF_027579735.1). Lineage (NCBI taxonomy): Eukaryota > Metazoa > Chordata > Amphibia > Anura > Bombinatoridae > Bombina > Bombina bombina. The sequence continues at coordinate 168,211,887 of NC_069509.1, forward strand.
CAGCAATTTTAAGAAACTTTCTAATTTACTCCTATTATCAAATTTTCTTCATTCATTTTTGGTTCAGAACCTGGGTATCGCCAGCTGATTGGTAGATAAATGTAGCTACCAATCAGCAAGTTCTACCAAGGGTGTCTAACCAAAAATGGTCCGGCTCCTAAGCTTTACATTCCTGCGTTTTAAATAAAGATACCAAGAGAACAAAGAAAAAACATAATTTATGCTTACCTGATAAATTCCTTTCTTCTGTAGTGTGATCAGTCCACGGGTCATCATTACTTCTGGGATATTACTCCTCCCCAACAGGAAGTGCAAGAGGATTCACCCAGCAGAGCTGCATATAGCTCCTCCCCTCTACGTCACTCCCAGTCATTCGACCAAGGACCAACGAGAAAGGAAAAGCCAAGGGTGAAGTGGTGACTGGAGTATAAATTAAAAAATATTTACCTGCCTTAAAAACAGGGCGGGCCGTGGACTGATCACACTACAGAAGAAAGGAATTTATCAGGTAAGCATAAATTATGTTTTCTTCTGTTAAGTGTGATCAGTCCACGGGTCATCATTACTTCTGGGATACCAATACCAAAGCAAAAGTACACGGATGACGGGAGGGATAGGCAGGCTCTTTATACAGAAGGAACCACTGCCTGAAGAACCTTTCTCCCAAAAATAGCCTCCGATGAAGCAAAAGTGTCAAATTTGTAAAATTTGGAAAAAGTATGAAGCGAAGACCAAGTTGCAGCCTTGCAAATCTGTTCAACAGAGGCCTCATTCTTGAAGGCCCAAGTGGAAGCCACAGCTCTAGTAGAATGAGCTGTAATTCTTTCTGGAGGCTGCTGTCCAGCAGTCTCATAAGCTAAACGAATTATGCTACGAAGCCAAAAAGAAAGAGAGTTAGCGGAAGCTTTTTGACCTCTCCTCTGCCCAGAGTAAATGACAAACAGAGAAGACGTTTGTCGAAATTCCTTAGTTGCCTGTAAGTAAAATTTTAGAGCACGGACTACATCCAGGTTGTGCAGTAGACGTTCCTTCTTTGAAGAAGGATTTGGGCATAAAGAAGGAACAACAATCTCTTGATTGATATTCCTGTTAGTAACTACCTTAGGTAAGAACCCAGGTTTAGTACGCAGGACTACCTTATCCGAATGAAAAATCAAATAAGGAGAATCACAATGTAAGGCTGATAATTCAGAGACTCTTCGAGCCGAGGAAATAGCCATTAAAAATAGAACTTTCCAAGATAACAACTTTATATCAATGGAATGAAGGGGTTCAAACGGAACGCCCTGTAAAACATTAAGAACAAGGTTTAAACTCCATGGTGGAGCAACAGTTTTAAACACAGGCTTAATTCTGGCCAAAGCCTGACAAAAAGCCTGGACGTCAGGAACTTCTGACAGACGTTTGTGTAACAGAATGGACAGAGCTGAGATCTGTCCCTTTAATGAACTAGCAGATAAACCCTTTTCTAAACCTTCTTGTAGAAAAGACAATATCCTAGGAATCCTAACCTTACTCCAAGAGTAACCTTTGGATTCACACCAATATAGGTATTTACGCCATATCTTATGGTAAATCTTTCTGGTAACAGGTTTCCTAGCCTGTATTAAGGTATCAATAACTGACTCAGAAAATCCACGTCTTGATAAAATCAAGCGTTCAATTTCCAAGCAGTCAGCTTCAGAGAAGTTAGATTTTGATGTTTGAAGGGACCCTGTATCAGGAGGTCCTGTTTCAGAGGTAGAGACCAAGGTGGACAGGATGACATGTCCACCAGGTCTGCATACCAAGTCCTGCGTGGCCACGCAGGTGCTATTAGAATCACTGATGCTCTCTCTTGTTTGATTCTGGCAATCAATCGAGGAAGCAACGGAAAGGGTGGAAACACGTAAGCCATCCTGAAGTCCCAAGGTGCTGTCAGAGCATCTATCAGGACTGCTCCTGGATCCCTGGATCTGGACCCGTAACGAGGAAGCTTGGCGTTCTGTCGAGACGCCATGAGATCTATCTCTGGTTTGCCCCAACGTCGAAGTATTTGGGCAAAGACCTCCGGATGAAGTTCCCACTCCCCCGGATGAAAAGTCTGACGACTTAAGAAATCCGCCTCCCAGTTCTCCACTCCCGGGATGTGGATTGCTGACAGGTGGCAAGAGTGAGACTCTGCCCAGCAAATTATCTTTGATACTTCCATCATAGCTAGGGAGCTTCTTGTCCCTCCCTGATGGTTGATGTAAGCTACAGTCGTGATGTTGTCCGACTGAAACCTGATGAACCCCCGAGTTGTCAACTGGGGCCAAGCCAGGAGGGCATTGAGAACTGCTCTCAATTCCAGAATGTTTATTGGCAGGAGACTCTCCTCCTGACTCCATTGTCCCTGAGCCTTCAGAGAATTCCAGACGGCTACCCAACCTAGAAGGCTGGCGTCTGTTGTTACAATTGTCCAGTCTGGTCTGCTGAATGGCATCCCCCTGGACAGATGTGGCCGAGAAAGCCACCATAGAAGAGAATTTCTGGTCTCTTGATCCAGATTCAGAGAAGGGGATAAGTCTGAGTAATCCCCATTCCACTGACTTAGCATGCACAGTTGCAGTGGTCTGAGGTGTAAGCGTGCAAAGGGTACTATGTCCATTGCCGCTACCATTAAGCCGATTACCTCCATGCATTGAGCCACTGACGGGTGTTGAATGGAATGAAGGGTGCGGCAGGCACTTTGAAGTCTTGTTAGCCTGTCCTCTGTCAGGTAAATCTTCATTTCTACAGAATCTATAAGAGTCCCCAGGAAGGGAACTCTTGTGAGTGGAACGAGTGAACTTTTCTTTTCGTTCACCTTCCATCCATGTGACCTTAGAAATGCCAGCACTAACTCTGTATGAGACTTGGCAGTTTGAAAGCTTGAAGCTTGTATCAGAATGTCGTCTAGGTATGGAGCTACCGAGATTCCCCGCGGTCTTAGTACCGCCAGAAGAGCACCCAGAACCTTTGTGAAGATTCTTGGAGCTGTAGCCAATCCGAATGGAAGAGCCACAAACTGGTAATGCCTGTCTAGGAAGGCAAACCTTAGGTACCGATAATGATCTTTGTGAATCGGTATGTGAAGGTAAGCATCTTTTAAATCTACAGTGGTCATGTATTGACCCTCTTGGATCATAGGTAAAATTGTCCGAATAGTCTCCATCTTGAACGATGGAACTCTTAGGAATTTGTTTAGGATCTTTAAGTCCAGGATTGGTCTGAAAGTTCCCTCTTTTTTGGGAACCACAAACAGATTTGAGTAAAACCCCTGTCCCTGTTCCGATCTTGGAACTGGATGGATTACTCCCATTAACAAGAGCTCTTGTACGCAGCGTAGAAACGCCTCTTTCTTTGTCTGGATTGTTGACAATCTTGACAGATGAAATCTCTCTCTTGGAGGAGAGTATTTGAAGTCCAGAAGGTATCCCTGAGATATTATCTCTAGCGCCCAGGGATCCTGAACATCTCTTGCCCAAGCCTGGGCGAAGAGAGAAAGTCTGTCCCCCACTAGATCCGATCCCGGATCGGGGGCCCTCAATTCATGCTGTTTTAGGGGCAGCAGCAGGTTTCCTAGTCTGCTTGCCCTTGTTCCAGGACTGGTTAGGTTTCCAGCCTTGTCTGTAGCGAGCAACAGCTCCTTCCTGTTTTGGTGCAGAGGAAGTTGATGCTGCTCCTGCTTTGAAATTACGAAAGGAACGAAAATTAGACTGCCTAGTCTTGGCTTTGGCTTTGTCCTGAGGCAGGGCATGGCCTTTACCTCCTGTAATGTCAGCGATAATCTCTTTCAACCCGGGCCCGAATAAGGTCTGCCCTTTGAAAGGTATATTAAGCAATTTAGACTTAGAAGTAACATCAGCTGACCAGGATTTTAGCCACAGCGCCCTGCGTGCCTGAATGGCGAATCCTGAATTCTTCGCCGTAAGTTTAGTAAGATGTACTACGGCCTCCGAAATGAATGAATTAGCTAGTTTAAGGACTCTAAGCCTGTCCGTAATGTCGTCCAGAGTAGCTGAACCAATGTTCTCTTCCAGAGACTCAATCCAGAATGCCGCTGCAGCCGTGATCGGCGCAATGCATGCAAGGGGTTGCAATATAAAACCTTGTTGAACAAACATTTTCTTAAGGTAACCCTCTAACTTTTTATCCATTGGATCTGAAAAAGCACAGCTATCCTCCACCGGGATAGTGGTACGCTTAGCTAAGGTAGAAACTGCTCCCTCCACCTTAGGGACCGTTTGCCATAAGTCCCTTGTGGTGGCGTCTATTGGAAACATTTTTCTAAATATCGGAGGGGGTGAGAACGGCACACCGGGTCTATCCCACTCCTTAGTAACAATTTCAGTAAGTCTCTTAGGTATAGGAAAAACCTCAGTACTCGTCGGTACCGCAAAATATTTATCCAACCTACACATTTTCTCTGGTATTGCAACTGTGTTACAATCATTCAGAGCCGCTAACACCTCCCCTAGTAATACACGGAGGTTTTCCAGTTTAAATTTAAAATTTGAAATATCTGAATCCAGTCTGTTTGGATCAGAACCGTCACCCACAGAATGAAGTTCTCCGTCCTCATGTTCTGCCACCTGTGACGCAGTGTCTGACATGGCCCTAATATTATCAGCGCACTCTGTTCTCACCCCAGAGTGATCACGCTTACCTCTTAGTTCTGGTAATTTAGCCAAAACCTCAGTCATAACAGTAGCCATATCCTGTAATGTGATTTGTAATGGCCGCCCAGATGTACTCGGCGCTACAATATCACGCACCTCCCTCTGAGCGGGAGATGTAGGTACTGACACGTGAGGCGAGTTAGTCGGCATAACTCTACCCTCGTTGTTTGGTGAAATTTGTTCAATTTGTACAGATTGACTTTTATTTAAAGTAGCATCAATACAGTTAGTACATAAATTTCTATTGGGCTCCACTTTGGCATTGCAACAAATGACACAGGTATCATCCTCTGAATCAGACATGTTTAACACACTAGCAAATAAACTTGCAACTTGGAAATACAATTCAATTAGAATAATATTAAAACGTACTGTGCCTTTAAGAAGCACAGAAGATCTATGACAGTTGAAAATTAATAAATTGAAACAGTTATAGCCTCAATCCTTGTAAACAACACAACTTTAGCAAAGGTTTAATCCCATTAGCAAAGATAACAAATTCTGAAAGCAGGAAACAAATTACAGAATAAACGTTTTTTATCTCAGTCAAACTATAATTCTCACAGCTCTGCTGAGAGAAATTACCTCCCTCAAAATAAGTTTTGAAGACCCCTGAGCTCTGTAGAGATGAACCGGATCATGCAGGGAATACAATGAGTTGCTGACTGAAATATTTGATGCATAGTAAAAGCGCCAAAAAACGGCCCCTCCCCCTCACACACAGCAGTGAGGGAGAACAGAAACTGTCAGAAAAACAGATTAAGCAACTGCCAAGTGGAAAAATAGTGCCCAAACATTTATTCACACAGTACCTCAGCAAATGAAAACGATTTTACATTCCAGCAAAAACGTTAAACATAATCTCTAGTTATTAAACAGCTTTATGTATTTCTTACAGTGTAATTCTAGTGAAGTACCATTCCCCAGAATACTGAAGTGTAAAGTATACATACATGACATTATATCGGTATGGCAGGATTTTCTCATCAATTCCATTGTCAGAAAATAAAAACTGCTACATACCTCTATGCAGATTCATCTGCCCGCTGTCCCCTGATCTGAAGTTTACCTCACTCCTCAGATGGCCGAGAACAGCAATATGATCTTAACTACTCCGGCTAAAATCATAGCAAAACTCTGGCAGATTCTTCTTCAAACTCTGCCAGAGAGGTAATAACACACTCCGGTGCTATTTTAAAATAACAAACTTTTGATTGAAGATATAAAACTAAGTATAATCACCATAGTCCTCTCACACATCCTATCTAGTCGTTGGGTGCAAGAGAATGACTGGGAGTGACGTAGAGGGGAGGAGCTATATGCAGCTCTGCTGGGTGAATCCTCTTGCACTTCCTGTTGGGGAGGAGTAATATCCCAGAAGTAATGATGACCCGTGGACTGATCACACTTAACAGAAGAAATTAATACTAGGAGTAAATTAGAAATATGCTTACAATTGCTGCTCTATTTGACTCATGAAAGTTTAAATTTTACTAGACTATCCCATTAAACACATGCGATTGTTGGGTTACTAGTGGTTTAACAAACTAGAACATTCAATTTTGCAGCTATAATGGCACTTTAAAGGGACGTGAAGAGTCAAGAGGTTTTGACTATACACAGGTTTGCAAATCTGAGACAAGGCTCACTGTACATTTTTCATATTTGCCCAGCAACATTCCCTAATTCTGTGAAGCTGTGTGCGAAACAATTTGTGCCATGTAATGATTGGTAAAGGGTTCAAACGTGTGCACTGTGAAGATATCACACCCAATGAGCATGCAAAATAAGCAAATAATATTATTTAAAGGGACATTAAACACTAAATAAATGTTAGATAGAATGATGCAGTCAAAGAAAAGATTAGTCTGAGAATAAAATGTAGATGTATTTTTTTTAAGTGTCAAAATAAGTATAACGTTTTAGTGTCTATAAAACAATGGGAGCTGCCATGTTGTAACTTAGGTTACCTTCTCTGCTGTGGCCAATTAGGGACAGTTATAAATAGGTCACTATAGTGTGCAGCCAATGGCTGTGTGGAATATAACAGTGTTCTGCACTTCCATTTCTAACAGGAACTGAAAAGCTCACAATTTCAGGATGGAATATACAGTATATATATTGCAGAGTTTTTTTTATGTATATGATTTATCATTTTATATTACTATCTCAAAGTGTTAAATGTCCCTTTAAAGACACATACACTGCTGGCTCTGATCATTTATGTTTATTTCTAGTTAAATGGTATGAGGATATATTTAAAAACATGTTAATAAATGATTTAAAAAATAAAATAAAAACATGCGTGCACCAATTTAAAAAGGGTTAAAAAATCTGTGCCTTGTTAAAAAAACAGTCTAATACAAAAATTGCATTCTCCAATTTGTTAGTACATGTATGTAACTAAGGTTTTAGACACATAAGTAAAGTCCTGCTTGGTTGTCGCAAGTCTTGTCGCTACCAAGCAGGGCATGGCTGGTCAGCCAATCAGGAGCGGAAATCACGTGACCCAGCCAATCATCAGCCATTCTGTTTTATACCAATGTATTTACAGGGTTAAAAACTTAATAATTCAGAGTCAATAGCACAATAGTTACATCCTCTAACGAATCAGAACACAGAATTTTTGCTTTCGAATTTCCTTTTAATTAATACAACTTACATCCCTGTGATAAAGCCACAATGAAGACAGATTATGAAGCAAGGTCAGCAATCAGAAAACAAAATACTGCTCTTTTTTTCAATCCTATAATGCCACTTACATTGGAGACTGGCATAGTCCAGCAGAAATGCCAGTCTGTTTGCTGCTTCTGAGATCTCGTCCTTTAGTTTGTATACAGTCACATCTCTAGATGTTCTTAGGAAGTCTGTGAGGTTCACCAGCCCTGCGGTACTAGCTGGCACCTCATTGACCCTTTCAGCGATAACACTGTATTTGTAGCAGATGCTAGAAACCAAATGAAAAGATTATAAGAAATCATTAAAAAGGCAACATTCAATAGATTAAATTCTCAGATAAAACATTGTGTCCTTTTACCCTTTATCTTCATCCACAATAACAGATGCATTGTTGGTTAGTTTATTTTATTAAACTTGTTTAATTAACTCATGAGACATCAAACTATAAGTAATTAAATATAATGACTTGTGTAATCTCTTTCATTAAAGGGATAATGTACAAAAAAAAATGCTCTATCGTCCATATGCAAAGATACCGTTTAAACATGTCAACATCTTATTGCCTTAAAAAATAGGAAGTAAAAGCTGTTTAAATATTGAAACAGAATAAATACCGGTATATATTAGTATAACGTGTGCACTTCCGACTAATTCTCCTGACTTAAAGGGACAGTGAAGTCAAAATTACATTTTCATGATTCAGATAGGACATGCCATTTTAAACAACTTTCCAATTTACTTTTATAATCAAATTTGCTTTGTTTTCTTGGTATTCTTAGTTGAAAGCTAAACCTAGGTAGGCTCATATGCTAATTTCTAAGCCCTTGAAGGCCACCTCTTATCTCAGTGCATTTTAACAGTTTTTCAAAGCTAGACAGTGTTAGTTCATGTATGCCATATAGATAACATTGTGCTCACTCCAATGGAGTTATTTAGGAATCAGCACTGATTGGCTAAAATGCAAGTCTGTCAAAAGATAAGGGGACAGTCATCAGAGGCTTAGACACAAGGGGGTAGATTTACCAAGCGCCGGGCGGACATGATTCGCTGTAGCGAATCATGTCTGTCCGACATCGCTAAATGTCGACAGTGAAAATGCTTGTGCAATGCCGCCTTCTGCTCAACGGTAGCAGGGGGTGTCAGTCATACAGATTATATCTTACAACCGCTGCTTCTTAACTTATGTTTCCGGCGAGCCGGAAAAGCTGGGAGTAGAAAGCAGCATTCGCTGCTTGTTAAATCTACCCAAGGTGATCACAGAGGAAAAAGGGTGTATTAATATAACAGTGTTGGTTGTGCAAAACTGGAGAATGGGTAATAAAGGGATTCTCTATCTTCTTAAACATTAAACATTTACAAGTAGACTGCCCTTTAATAGAGAGGGGCAATCCGTATAGGTTTCTATGCTTCAATTGATGTTTGCATTTCGCAACTGTGGAGAATAGAAATTTCATATGAATAACTAGAAGTGTGAGGCCTTGAAATGAGATATTTCTTGAAATGTACTCAGTAATTCTCGGAAACATAAATTATATATGTATGTATGTATTACATCCCATATAATCATCCTTAACATCCATCATCTAAATCATGAGAAACTAAACTACAATTTTCTTCAAGAGTCACTTACCCTAAAAAAAAGTAAGAAATAATTAACTAGTATGTATATATATATATATATATATATATATATATATATTTATTCTATTTGAAGACTATGTTTACTGCAATATCCAGGGGCTGAATATGCGTTGCAGTCCACTCTGACTGCCAAGGAAATAAAAGTACGATATTACCAAAATGAAACTTGATGTTTAAGTAACAGACAAGGACAACCCGGTTTTCTATCATCTTTTTTTTAGTTTGCATTTTTTGATTTATGAAAGAGACAGTGATTTCTATGAGTCTCTGGAAGTGTTAAGCCTTGACATGAAATATTAGATGAAAGGTATTCAGAGATTCTGGGATACAAATAATAAATGGATCAAGATTATATTTATATTACGATCCACAGAATCCTAAATATCCATCATCTAACTGATTAGACACCAAAGACTACAGTTTTCAAGAGACATTTAACACATGAAAAGTAAGAAATAATTTACACTTATAAATGTAGCTGTATATTTATTCTATTTAAAAAATGCATTTACCACGGGTTCCAAAGTGCTAAAACATGCATTTACAGTCCCCTCTGACAGGCAGGGAAGTAAAAGGCCAATTTTATCAAAACAAACATTGATTTTGAAGTTAAGAAATACATTTTGTTTACTGTAGGAACCTAACTCAAAGTCAGAACTCATTACAATTGTACAGAAGAAAATAAAAACTCAATATTGTGCTGTTAATATTTTCCAAGAGGCCGTAGTAAAGAAACCTTTTGAATATCAAAACAGTAACTGCCAAAAAAATTTGAATATATTTTTTAATGTCATTATCCCTTAGAATACTATGTGATGTTTTACCTTTAAAACATTTTAATATTGTAACACTGGTTTGCTGTATATTATAAATCAGGACCGAATTTATCGATGTCCGCTCATACTATGATAATTCGGCCCCATTGGCTATACTGACGATAAGGCTTTTAGTAATATAAAACACAGATCCTAAATATTTGGTAGCTTTAAAAATCAAAAACTGGCAATCGGCTCAATTATATAGCTCTTTTCAGGTAACAGAAGCATTTTTGTAATATACAAGTATTAGCAAAAATTCTCCTAATAAAAGCTATCGCTGTTTTAAAAGTGTATTTAACCCCTTAACGACCAAGGACGTACGCCACACGTCCTCAAAAAAAATGCAGTTAATGACCGAGGACGTGTGGCGTACGTCCTTGGTCTGGAAAGCAGCTGGAAGCGATCCTGCTCGCTTCCAGCTGCTTTCCGGTTATTGCAGTGATGCCTCGATATGGAGGCATCCTGCAATAACCCCCCTTGGCCATCCGATGCAGAGAGAGCCACTCTGTGGCCCTCTCTGCACCGGACATCGATGGCCGGTATTGTTGGTGGGTGGGAGCTTACGTGGGAGGTGGGTGGGCGGCCATCGATGCTGTGTATGGAGTGGAGGGGGGCGGGATCGGGGGCGGGACCCACGGGGGCGCGCATGGGAGCGCGCACGTGCACGGGGGTTGGTGGGCGGGCGCGTGCACGGGGCGGGAGCGGGTGGGAACCGCTACACTACAGAAAATCAAAGTTAAAAGTAAATAAAACTAAAGACATTTTAAATATTTAAAATATAATCTAAGGGATCAGGAAGGGGTTGTGGGTTGGTCTTGGTGGGGGGGGGGGGGGAAGCTACACTACAGAGAAGGGCTATTTTTTTCAAAAAAAGGCACATTTTTTGCAAAACTGGGTACTGGCAGACAGCTGCCAGTACCCAAGATGGCGCCCATTAAGGCAGAGGGCAAGGGTTAGAGAGCTGTTAGGTGGGGGATCAGTGAGGTTGGGGTCTAAGGGGGATCATACACATCAGCATATGTAAATATGCTTTTTTTTTTTAAAAAAAAAAGGGCCAAATACCTTTTATTTTAGTACTGGCAGAGTTTCTGCCAGTACTTAAGATGGCGGGGACAATTGTGGGGTGGGGGAGGGAAGAGAGCTGTTTGGGAGGGATCAGGGGGTCTGATGTTTCAGGTGGGAGGCTGAGCTCTACACTAAAGATAAAATTAACCCTGCAAGCTCCCTACAAGCTACATAATTAACCCCTTCACTGCTAGCCATAATACACGTGCGATGCGCAGCGGCATTTAGAGGCCTTCTAATTACCAAAAAGCAATGCCAAAGCCATATATGTCTGCTATTTCTGAACAAAGGGGATCCCAGAGAAGCATTTACAACCATTTGTGCCATAATTGCACAAGCTGTTTGTAAATAATTTCAGTGAGAAACCTAAAATTGAGAAAAATGTAACTTTTTTTAATTTGATCGCATTTGGCGGTGAAATGGTGGCATAAAATATACCAAAATTGGCCTAGATCAATACTTGGGGTTGTCTACTACACTACACTAAAGCTAAAACTATCCCAAAAAGCTCCCTACATGCTCCCTAATTAACCCCTTCACTGCTGGGCATAATACACGTGTGGTGCGCAGTGGCATTTAGCGGCCTTCTAATTACCAAAAAGCAACGCCAAAGTCATATATGTCTGCTATTTCTGAACAAAGGGGATCCCAGAGAAGAATTTACAACCATTTGTGCCATAATTGCACAAGCTGTTTGTAAATAATTTAAGTTAGAAACCAAAAGTTTGTGAAAAAATTTGTGAAAAGTGAACGATTTTTTGTATTTGATCGCATTTGGCGGTGAAATGGTGGCATGAAATATACCAAAATGGGCCTAGATCAATACTTTGGGTTGTCTACTAAAAAAAATATATACATGTCAAGGGATATTCAGGGATTCCTGAAAGATATCAGTGTTCTAATGTAACTAGCGCTAATTTTGAAAAGAAATGGTTTGGAAATAGCAAAGTGCTACTTGTATTTATGGCCCTATAGTTTACAAAAAAAGCAAAGAACATGTAAACATTGGTTATTTCTACAATCAGGACAAAATTTAGAAACTATTTAGCATGGGTGTTTTTTTGTGGTTGTAGATGTGTAACAGATTTTGGGGGTCAAAGTTAGAAAAAGTGTGTTTTTTTCCATTTTTTCCTCATATTTTATAAAAAAATTTATAGTAAATTATAAGATATGATGAAAATAATGGTATCTTTAGAAAGTCCATTTAATGGCGAGAAAAACGGTATATAATTTGTGTGGGTACAGTAAATGAATAAGAGGAAAATTACAGCTAAACACAAACACCTCAAAAATCTAAAAATAGCCTTGGTCCCAAACGGACAGAAAATGGAAAAGTGCTGTGGTCATTAAGGGGTTAAGTATGCACCGTGCACTAGCATTTTAAACACAGCACTTGCTAGAACAGCCTAGGGTACTTGTACCATCTTGTAATGAATCAGTTTGCTAATTGCTGACATGATACAAGCCCCACTAGTAGTCTGAGCCGCTGCAGCACATACAATGCTGGTGCACTGAGAATATCTAGCTATGCTTCACATGCACGTGCAGAGAAAAATGTTAACACTAAAACAGAAATAACTTTTATTAGAAGCATTTTTGACAATACATGTAAATTGCAAATATGTTTATATTCAAATATATAATTCATCTATGTTCAGTTCAATTTTGAGCTGAATGTCCTTTTAACCCCTTAACGACCAAGGACGTGCCAGACACGTCCTACAAAAAGTGTCAGTCAATGACCAAGGACGTGCCTGGCACGTCCTCTGGGGTTTCAAGGGCTGGAAGCGATCGTGATCACTTCCAGACGCTTTCAGGGTATTGCAGTGATGCATCGATATTGAGGCATCATGCAATACCCTTTTTTTTACCCACCAATTTAGAGAGAGCCACTCTGTGGCCCTCTCTGCATCGGCCAGCGTTGATGCTGATCGTTGGTGGGTGGGAGCCATAGTAGGGAGGTGGGTGGGCTGCCCACAGCTGGAGGATATCCGGTGAGGGAGCGTGAGTGCGGGCACAGGGGGGATCCGCTACACTATGGAACAACATTGTGAAAGGGAAGGAGGGAGAGGGGGGGATACATGTTGGGAAAGTGATCTGAGAGGGGGTAGGGTATTGAGGGGGAGCAGCTACACTAGAGAGAAAAAAATGGGTATAAAAAACCCCCTCAAAAAGGCTCAAAATTGAAAAAACTGGATACTGACAGCTGCCAGTACCCAAGATGGCGGCAAACAGGTAGAGGGGGGAGGGTTAGAAAGTTACTGGGGGGGGGGGGTCAGGGAGGTTGGGGACTAAGGGGATCCTACACTCTAGAACATATATTTAAAAAATAAATAAATAAATAAATAAATAAATAAATAAATAAAAAAGCCTTTTATTTTAGTACTGGCAGACTTTCTGCCAGTACTTAAGATGGTGGTGACAATTGTGGTGTGGGGGAGGGAAGAGAGCTGTTTGAGAGTGGTCAGGGAGGGATCAGGGGGTGGGATGTGTCAGGTGGGAGGTGATCTCTACACTAAAGCTAAAATTATTCCTATAAGCTACCAAATTAACCCCTTAACTGCTGGACATAATACAAGTGTGGTGCGCTGCGCTGCGGCATTTAGCAGCCTTCTAATTACAAAACAGTAATGCAAAAGCCATAAATGTCTATTTCTGAACAAAGGGATCCCAGAGAAGCATTTGCAATCATTTGTGCCATAATTGCACACACTGTTTGTAAATAATTTCAGTGAGAAACCTAAAGTTTGTGAAAAAGTTTGTGAAAAAGTGAACAATTTTTTTTATTTGATCGCATTTGGCGGTGAAATGGTGGTATGAAATATACCAAAATGGGCCTAGATCAATACTTTGGGTTGTCTTCTAATATATATATATATGTAAATATAATAAATATATTTATAATATAATATAATAAATATCGCAATTTTTTTTTTTGGGGGGGGGGAATGGTTTGGAAATAGCAAAGTGCTACTTGTACTTATTGCCTATAACTTGCAAAAAAAGCAAAAAACATGTAAACATTGGGTATTTCTAAACTCAGGACAAAATTTATAAACTATTTAGCATGGGTGTTTTTTGGTGTTTGTAGGTATTTTTTTTTATTTTTTCATCATATTTTATTATTTTTTTATAGTAAATTATATGATATGATGAAAATAATGGTCCATTTATTGGCAAGAAAAACGATATATAATATGTGTGGGTACAGTAAATGAGTAAGATGAAAATTATAGCTAAACACAAACACTGCAGAAATGTAAAAATAGCCCTGGTCCCTAACGGTAAGAAAATTGAAAAATGGTCTGGTCACAAAGGGGTTAAGCACCAAATAGTCCTTAAAAACATTTTATTTATTTATTTATTTATTATCGGTTATTTGTAGAGCGCCAACAGATTCCTCAGCGCTAAACATTATTTGAAGATAAAAATCTGCTCTAGTAAACAGCACTATATAATATTACTCTAAACTCAATGTATAATACATGAAACCGTAGCATTAGGCTTTCTGTGGGGCACAAAGATGCATATCCTGCAGAGACAACATATTATAAATATTATACACATAAGGATCCCTACCTACACTGTGTTAAACATACATAATTACCTTCTATCTAAGCCTCAGCAGACTGCCCCCTTATTTCAGTTCTTTTGACAGACTTGCAGTTTAGCCAATTAGAGCTGTCTCAATGGTAAATTCACGTGCATGAGCTCAATGTTATCTATATGAAATACATGAACTAATGCCCTCTGGTGGTGAAAAACTATGAAAATGCATTTAGATTAGAGGCGGCCGTTCAAGGTCTAAGAAATTAGCATATGAACCTCCTAGGTTTAGCTTTCAACTAAGAATACCAAGAGAACAAAGCAAAATTGGTGATAAAAGTAAATTGGAAAGTTATTTAAAATTACATTCCCTATCTGAATCATGAAATTTTTTTGGGGACTTGACTGTCCCTTTAAACTGAGTATCTTACAGTCTATACAGACTGGTTTGATCTTTTTCTAGATCAAAACCTTGCAATAAACAAAGTTAGAAAAATATATAATGAACAATTTAACAATATAATACATACAAATAACACATCATACACACATGCATTGTATAATCAAAAATATATATAAAAATATAATTAGTGCGCCAGCGGTCTAGAAGTTGCTGACTCTAATCCAATGAATTGTAAAGTGTTTATGATAAAACATTCAAAATAATATTGGTTGCAAAAATAAAATTAATTTAAAGTGATTCCTATGTCATTACTCAGATATCATTAAATGCTAGTGAATTAATATGGTCATATCAATGTACTCCTTAGCATAAAAGGGGTACTAACATAAAATGCAAAACAATGGTCACTAATAGACACAATGATGTAGTGATAACGTCCCAAAAAACAAACAAAGTTCTTGAGGTTATAAATGTGGTGGGTGTATTCTCCAAATCATATGAGGCAAGCACTTCTTCAAACGATCCCTGTTGGTGGCCCAGGGGTAGATACTAAACAGAAAAGGAGATAAAAGAAGGCGCCAACATAGTGCGATTACCAGTGAGATGGGACACGCAGTGCAAGTAAAATCAAATACTCACAGGATAACAGACACTTGAGAAGTGTCACAAAAGCATCCTGGACCCTCTGAGTCGTCCAGCTGACTCCCACTCCACTGTGGTAATGAGAAACCGCTCGTCACTGCCAATCAAGGTAGCTACGCTGGTGGTCTCAGCTCCGCTTTTAGTCTTGGCTGCAGTCAGTGTTGCAAAAGGGACTGGCTAAAAATCCACTCGATCCAGGATGTTGCAGTTAAAATCAGTATTCTCCAAAGAGGAGTAAAACAGCAAGGCAAATTTGATATTGGTTGTAAGATGGCAAATCAAATATTACCAAAGGTAGAAAAGAAAGTTCGTGGCTACAATCTTAAAATATATAAGACTTTAATGGCACAACGTTTCTCGGTCTGTACGTGACCGTTTCCTCAGGTGCATAAGTGTATAATACAACACATAAAAACCACGAACTTATAACAATCAGTACGGCGTCCTCAAATGCGCACCGCGCATGTATGTAGGTGTGTCTAGATGCTGGGAGTTACACTTGCGACCAACTAACCAATGGGGTGCTTGAACTGATACACACCCTAATGGTTACGTGTATAGTGTATTATTTACCAATGCGGTGCTGGTAGTAAACCGCACCATTTAATTTAAAAACAATAATATAGTAATATATAATATAATCCTTAGCCTTATATATATTTTTGGTTTACACATTTGGGAACTGATTAGGCCGCGACAGGGTCTGAATGTTTTACATGAAATATTGGTAATTGTGGGTCACTTTGACCACTTAATATTTTAGCACACCCACCTGAGCAACAGCTTACTAGCAGAGGTATTATTTTATTATATACCTCATTTAGTGGAAACTACCAACACTTACTCACGAGAGCTTGCACATATTCACACGAATTTTTTTTTTTGGTATTTTGATTAGTACCAACAATCACCTATTGAATTCACAACACTAGAACACTTTGTATATTATACATTTTTTATTTATATTACGATATATTGTGTATATATCACTTACACATATATATATATATTTTGTATAAGAGCACACCACTTACTAGTAAAATGCAGAGTAAAGATCAAAGGATCAATAATAGAAAAGCCTTAAGTTGCAATGAAAATGCTATAGATATGTGTAATGAATCCACTAGTGATCTGTCTATGGTTCAATTATTTCATAAACTTGAGGAAGCTCTAAAAAATGAACACAGACATTGGTGGGACATAGACACACTTCGTAAATATAAAGAAAGGGGGCATTTACCCAGGGGTTTAAGGATATCTAAACAATGTTCTTTTAAACAGGACCCAGAACTAACCACTAAATGGCTTAGTATTTTAACTGAATGTTCATTCAAACTTATAGATCTTTTAATTGAATATCGGGAGACTCTTTTAAACAAAACTGAGACAGAGATAGAGGAAATTCAAAAAAACTTACTCAAGTTTGAGTCTAGTACAGATTATGCTAAATTTACCCAAGAAGTACAAGATAAATCTGATGTTTTCCAAAAGAAAATTATATCCACCAAAATTAAAAAGTTAGCAAGGGATGAACAAGATTATCTAGAAGACAAAGTATATGATGTATATTCTAGTAATAAAGCAGAAGAAGCTGAGAACCAGGAGTCTACATCTAATGAAACTAGGACAGACACCTGGGTCAAAGTTAACTATAGAAAACCTAAAGACAAAAAGAAAAATGTCCAGTTTAGGAACAACAACCCTAATGGAGATAGGAGGACTTCTGCCAGTAACAGCAATTATTCATCCAACTATTGGAATCAGGCCTCCCACCAAGAGAGAGGGGTCGATAATCATTATTATACGCCTAAGAATAATTATACTAATGATTGGAGACATTGGTCCAATAGGGATCATCAAAACGAATTTGGTCACCAACAGTATAGACCTCACCAGTTTTCAGATAACACAAGGGATCATAATACCTATACATCTAGGAACAATTATCATAATGAGGATAAAAGCCATATGGCGAATAACAGTAACTTTACACAAAGACATGAGAGAGAACACAATAACAGTCAGCAGGTTTTTCATCAGGTACAGAGATTACCGCACAACTCCCCGCAGGTAAGACATACACCAATACGATTAAAACAATTAGAAAGAGGCCCAGAAAGAGAGAATGTAATAACTACTCCGAAAAAAAGATCGTACGCCAACGTGGCAGCAGAGGGAGAGCTAAGTCATCCCAAAAGGAGAAATTTAAACGAATGAGGGAGAACATCTTTAATTTATCTGATCACATTTTAACCAATGAGGAGGTGAGGGTTCTCAATAGAGGACTCTCTTTCTGCCCCTCCAAAAACCACAATTTGTTCGAATTATTCGTTGATCTGAACAAATTTGTGCGAAAATTGTCTATCCAAAGATATTTTTGTGGAAAAAAAACTTAAAGGCACTGGTCATGCACCTATTTTAACTAATGAAATGGCAGAAAGGCCCTTGACAGATATCATTTATTTTGAGCCTGAGACATTATGTGATGAACTATTTGACAACTATCTACACTCTGACTTGACCCCAAAATCCAATTTTAATCCCCCTTGCACAGGAACCAGCTTAGAAATTTTTCAAAATCTGGTTCTTGAAGAATTCGGCAAACTTTCTGAAAATGATATAAAGAATCCCAATTTGAATACTTATGAATTAACAGCTTTATCTAGACTGGCAACTAACAATAATCTGGCAATTAGACAGGCTGACAAGGGAGGGGGGATAGTAATACAAAACATTCAAGATTACATTAAAGAAGCTGACCGTATACTCTTGGACACTGAGTATTATAAATTATTAACATTCAATCCCACAGCAAAATTTCTAACAAATCTGATTAAAATGGTTGATGCTGGCTGGTTAGAGGGAATACTCACAAAGAAAGAGAGAGATTATTTAATACCATATGCACCTAACTTGGCATATTACTATCACCTCCCTAAGATTCACAAGAGTATGGTAGACCCTCCAGGGAGGCCCATCATATCAGGAATTGACAATTTAACATGCAATTTATCTGAATATGTCGATTCCTTTTTAAAGAAATATGTGATCACCTTAAAATCCTACATTAAAGATACACCAGACCTAATATACAAGTTATCCAGTATTAATAAAGAAGGGAGAGACTTGGTCTGGCTGACCTGTGATGTCTCTGCTTTATATTCCAACATTACACACCATTTGGGAATCCAAGCCATTGAACATTACCTAGAGAGTGACATATATATTCCAGTCAAACAAAGGGATTTTTTATTGGAATGTATATCTTTTGTATTGAAAAATAATTATTTTGTATATCAGGAGAAATTTTATCTGCAGATCAGGGGAACGGCCATGGGGACCAGGTTCGCCCCTAGTTTTGCTAACCTCTTTATGGGATTCTTTGAGGAACAATACATATATTCTTCCGCTTATGGGGCGAACCTGGTCTTCTATGGCCGTTTTATAGATGACCTCTTATTTATTTGGGAGGGGGACACCTCAGTAGCTCAGAATTTTATGGATAGTCTAAATAATAACTCATTGGGCCTCAAGTTCACCTCTAAAATTGATGCAACAAGTATAGAATTTCTGGATCTCATATTAACATGGGATACCACAGGCAGGATCTCTACTAAAACTTTTTTTAAGTCGGTGGATGCTAATAGTTATTTGAACTATAAAAGCAACCACCACTTACCTTGGAAGAAAAATATTCCTTACAATCAATTTTGTAGAATTCGCAGGAATTGTACTGATTTAGCCAGTTATGACATACAAGCGAATATTTTGAAAAAAAGGTTTATTGAGAAATATTACCCTTTAGATCTTATTGAGAATAGTTACATGAGAGCCAGGAATAAATGCAGAGATGATTTCTTCATCAAAAACAAGGGGACTACACTAATTGGAGGATCTATCAAGGGGAATGAGAAAGTCAGATTTATAACACAATTTAACAATAATCATAATAAAATCAAAAATATTCTAGGTAAATACTGGCATATTCTATCAGGGGACCCTCTGTTAAGGGAGAGTATAGGAGAATCACCTGTGTGTACTTTTAGACGTGCTCCCACGTTGAAAAATATACTAGCTCCCAGTAAAATTGTAATGAAGAAAAGAGTTTCGACATATAACAAAAATATAAAAACAAGTCAAACAGGCAATAGGCTTTTAGGTAAACCAGGTTTTTTTAAATGCAATAGAGCCAACTGTGGATTATGCCAATATACGAATAGCAAGAGAACTGAATTTGTGTCTTATACTAGTAAAGAAAAATTTCACATTAAATCACACTTTACATGTGACACGGCATTTGTAGTCTATTTGCTAGAGTGCAGTTGTGGGGTTCAGTATGTGGGTAGAACCTCGAGACCCCTCAAGAAAAGATGGGGGGAACACTTAAGGAACATTAGTAAAAACATGGCCAATCATAGTGTCCCTAGACATGCCAACTTATGTCATACTAACACATCTAATACGTTTAATATATTCCCTTTAGAACAAGTGTACCCCAAATGGGGCAGAAACAGATATTTGCATCTAAGACAAAGGGAGACTTTTTGGATCTGGAAGATGCGCACCCTGTCCCCGGCTGGCTTAAATGCAAATATTGACATGGCTGCTTTTAATTGAATTATCCTTATATAGTCCACCTGTATTCAGTCCACATATAGGCCCTCGATATCCCTCATTATAAGCCCTATCTAGGTCCCTCTACCTGATCCGCCACACCAATTAAACTGGTTTAAAATTAGAAATGTAATATAGAAGTTCATATCCCTTGTATCTGTGTGATATTATCCCCTCGTAAGAATTATGAAGACTGCATTCACTTCAATATGTAGATCCTATACTAGAACGATAGTAACTTAGTATAAAATTCTCTCTAATGAGAAAGCCATACATTCACTATCCTCTCCCAGTATATTTGAGTATTCCAATCCCATTTCATCTGTTAAGCTAGTTTTAGTTAGGATTATTGTTCATTCCCCATTAACCTGTATATATCTCTTTTTACCACCTGCGATATAATATGGGGGCTTTTTTCTACCACACATACTCTGTAAAGAGATACATTAAACATGGAGAGTGGAGCTATTATAACACATCCGTCCATTAACCCATTCAAATCAGTTTAAGTATATTTACTGACACATTGCAGCGGTTATGTAGCACACACTATTCAGTTGTGTATACATTTGTGGAATAGCCATACACAGATTTTAATATCTAGAAATTGAGTCCTCTTCAGAGACGCTCCGGTACAGGACTGTGTATATATATATATTAGTTTGTTGGATCTATCTGCATCCTCCCTAGAGGAGTAATTTGTTTTTAATATTTTTCTATTTATTTTCAAGACATTGTATCCTTTGTTAATAGTAATTTTATGGTGATTTTTAGAAATATGTACAAATATATATTTTCATGTGAGGATTTAGATATACCCATGATTGGGGATTTTATATTTTAGAATTTGTGTGATATTTTAACATATGAATCATATATATATATATATATGTTAATTTAGTATTTTAGTAGCCATCAGCTATATATAGGTTCATAACATATTAAAGTTATGCAATGTTAGTAGGTGTGCCCGATCTGGTAGTTATTTGCTTTTTAACAATAGGAAAATTTTATCTACATATCATAATTCTAGAGATTACGAGTCTATTGCGGCTAAGGATTATATTATATATTACTATATTATTGTTTTTAAATTAAATGGTGCGGTTTACTACCAGCACCGCATTGGTAAATAATACACTATACACGTAACCATTAGGGTGTGTATCAGTTCAAGCACCCCATTGGTTAGTTGGTCGCAAGTGTAACTCCCAGCATCTAGACACACCTACATACATGCGCGGTGCGCATTTGAGGACGCCGTACTGATTGTTATAAGTTCGTGGTTTTTATGTGTTGTATTATACACTTATGCACCTGAGGAAACGGTCACGTACAGACCGAGAAACGTTGTGCCATTAAAGTCTTATATATTTTAAGATTGTAGCCACGAACTTTCTTTTCTACCTTTGGTAATATTTGATTTGCCATCTTACAACCAATATCAAATTTGCCTTGCTGTTTTACTCCTCTTTGGAGAATACTGATTTTAACTGCAACATCCTGGATCGAGTGGATTTTTAGCCAGTCCCTTTTGCAACACTGACTGCAGCCAAGACTAAAAGCGGAGCTGAGACCACCAGCGTAGCTACCTTGATTGGCAGTGACGAGCGGTTTCTCATTACCACAGTGGAGTGGGAGTCAGCTGGACGACTCAGAGGGTCCAGGATGCTTTTGTGACACTTCTCAAGTGTCTGTTATCCTGTGAGTATTTGATTTTACTTGCACTGCGTGTCCCATCTCACTGGTAATCGCACTATGTTGGCGCCTTCTTTTATCTCCTTTTATGCATTGTATAATCATTATGCCCCAGCTCAAATGGATTTAGTTGTGTTGCTTTTTATAAACAAATAACATTGATTTTGCAACCTCTAAATATATATTTGTTATTGTCACAAAAATATTGTACTTTCAAAATGGAGTCTATTACTTATTTTTGAAAACTCATACAATAGATCTTGAAAGTAAACAAACACCCCTTCAGCACAAAGTCATGACACGCTAACAGATTATAACCTTGTTTTGAATAACGAGAATATTTAACTATATTGATTGGCCAGTTATATGTAATGTCTCAAAGCACATGAGAACCAATAAAAATGCACGATTGGGAAAACCACTGTGCAAATAACGTATGCAATGCTTGTATTTAATATTTGCATTAGTGTAATTTTAATTACACTAATGCAAATATTAAATACAAGCATTGCATACGTTATTTGCACAGTGGTTTTCCCAATCGTGCATTTTTATTGGTTCTCATGTGCTTTGAGACATTACATATAACTGGCCAATCAATATAGTTAAATATTTACATATCAGGACCAACAAATAGCGAAATGACTATAAAACAGATAAGAATATAGACGTAATTAATCTAGACCATTGTATAATAAGTACATCCAAAACGGCATCAGTGTGTTTTGTCAATGCACAAAAGTAATGTTTGTAAAAAGCCTTTAAATAATGTGAAAATAAAACCTAAGAGGCCAGTTTTGTGGTTTCTGTACGAGCGGTCACAATGAGCTATTCACGTTGGTTAATATTTCCAGTGTTAAAGGGATATGAAAAACAAAAACTTTACTTTGTGATTCAGACAGAACATACAATTTTAAACAACTTTTTAATCTACTTCTATTATCAAATTTGCTTCATTCACACAGTATTCTTTGTTGAAGAGCTACCTAAGTAGGTATCTGGAGAACTACATAGCAGGAAACAGCGCTGCTATCTAGTGCTCTTGCTAATGTATAACATTCTTACAAAACTGCTGCTATCTAGTGCTCTTGCTAATGTATAACATTGTTACAAAACTGCTGCTATCTAGTGCTCTTGCTAATGTATAACATTCTTACAAAACTGCTGCCGTCTAGTGCTCTTGCTAATGTATAACATTCTTACAAAACTGCTGCTATCTAGTGCTCTTGCTAATGTATAACATTGTTACAAAACTGCTGCTATCTAGTGCTCTTGCTAATGTATAACATTGTTACAAAACTGCTGCCGTCTAGTGCTCTTGCTAATGTATAAGATTCTTACAAAACTGCTGCTATCTAGTGATCTTGCTCATGTATAACATTGTTATAAAACTGCTGCCATCTAGTGCTCTTGCTAATGTATAACATTCTTACAAAACTGCTGCTATCTAGTGCTCTTGCTAATGTATAACATTCTTACAAAACTGCTGCTATCTAGTGCTCTTGCTAATGTATAACATTCTTACAAAACTGCTGCTTTCTAGTGCTCTTGCTAATGTATAACATTCTTACAAAACTGCTGCTATCTAGTGCTCTTGCTAATGTATAACATTATTATAAAACCGCTGCCATCTAGTGCTCTTGCTAATGTATAACATTCTTACAAAACTGCTGCTATCTAGTGCTCTTGCTAATGTATAACATTCTTACAAAACTGCTACTATAGTATCTAGTGCTCTTGCTAATGTATAACATTCTTACAAAACTGCTGCTATCTAGTGCTCTTGCTAATGTATAACATTGTTATAAAACTGCTGCCATCTAGTTCTCTTGCTAATGTATAACATTCTTACAAAACTGCTGCTATCTAGTGCTCTTGCTAATGTATAACATTCTTACAAAACTGCTGCTATCTAGTGCTCTTGCTCATGTATAACATTGTTATAAAACTGCTGCCATCTAGTGCTCTTGCTAATGTATAACATTGTTATAAAACTGCTGCCATCTAGTGCTCATGCTAATGTATAACAATCTTACAAAACTGCTGCTATCTAGTGCTCTTGCTAATGTATAACAATCTTACAAAACTGCTGCTATCTAGTGCTCTTGCTAATGTATAGCATTCTTACAAAACTACTTCCATATAGTGCTTCAGATACGTGCACGCTCCTGAGCTTATGCCTCTGCATTTAAACAAAAGATACCAAGAGAACAATAATTATAATAAATAATAAATTAGAAAGTTGTTTAAAATTGCAAAACCTGTAATATGAGCGGGAGTTTCCATTTTGAAAGTATAAAGAGTGTTAGCTAGGATTTTGCAATAATATATATATTTTTTTTAATGCCCGTCTTATAATACAGGTTCTAGCGGTAAAAATGTTGAGATGGCGTTTGCACTTCTCATGGTAATGATTGCACTCCACTTGTAATCTAGGTCTATATATGTTAACCCCTTAAGGACCAGCGGCATACCCTTGTGTTACTAATAGCACGAGACCAAGCTATTCCGGGGACCAGAAGGGAGGAGGGAGGGTATAATAGTGTAGTCCCAATGCTTGCCAGCTCTATTACAATCAAGAAAACCCTTAACGACTGGCGACATAGATAGTACCACGCAGTCATTAAGGGCTTAATATCAGGAATACCCGCTAATGCAACACTAGAAAACACTAGCGTCTATGAATTTCATACACAATCATACCTTAAAGAAGAGGCCTACGAACGATTTATTAACAGTCGGACGCTGTAGCGGATCATGCATTGTATAATCATTATGCACACATGCATTGTATAATCATTATGCCCCAGCTCAAATGGATTTAGTTGTGTTGCTTTTTATAAACAAATAACATTGATTTTGCAACCTCTAAATATATATTTGTTATTGTCACAAAAATATTGTACTTTCAAAATGGAGTCTATTACTTATTTTTGAAAACTCATACAATAGATCTTGAAAGTAAACAAACACCCCTTCAGCACAAAGTCATGACACGCTAACAGATTATAACCTTGTTTTGAATAACGAGAATAGTGTAATTAAAATTACACTAATGCAAATATTAAATACAAGCATTGCATACGTTATTTGCACAGTGGTTTTCCCAATCGTGCATTTTTATTGGTTCTCATGTGCTTTGAGACATTACATATAACTGGCCAATCAATATAGTTAAATATTTATATATCAGGACCAACAAATAGCGAAATGACTATAAAACAGATAAGAATATAGACGTAATTAATCTAGACCATTGTATAATAAGTACATCCAAAACGGCATCAGTGTGTTTTGTCAATGCACAAAAGTAATGTTTGTAAAAAGCCTTTAAATAATGTGAAAATAAAACCTAAGAGGCCAGTTTTGTGGTTTCTGTACGAGCGGTCACAATGAGCTATTCACGTTGGTTAATATTTCCAGTGTTAAAGGGATATGAAAAACAAAAACTTTACTTTGTGATTCAGACAGAACATACAATTTTAAACAACTTTTTAATCTACTTCTATTATCAAATTTGCTTCATTCACACAGTATTCTTTGTTGAAGAGCTACCTAAGTAGGTATCTGGAGAACTACATAGCAGGAAACAGCGCTGCTATCTAGTGCTCTTGCTAATGTATAACATTCTTACAAAACTGCTGCTAACTAGTGCTCTTGCTAATGTATAACATTGTTACAAAACTGCTGCTATCTAGTGCTCTTGCTAATGTATAACATTGTTACAAAACTGCTGCCGTCTAGTGCTCTTGCTAATGTATAACATTCTTACAAAACTGCTGCTATCTAGTGCTCTTGCTAATGTATAACATTGTTACAAAACTGCTGCTATCTAGTGCTCTTGCTAATGTATAACATTGTTACAAAACTGCTGCCGTCTAGTGCTCTTGCTAATGTATAACATTCTTACAAAACTGCTGCTATCTAGTGATCTTGCTCATGTATAACATTGTTATAAAACTGCTGCCATCTAGTGCTCTTGCTAATGTATAACATTCTTACAAAACTGCTGCTATCTAGTGCTCTTGCTAATGTATAACATTCTTACAAAACTGCTGCTATCTAGTGCTCTTGCTAATGTATAACATTCTTACAAAACTGCTGCTATCTAGTGCTCTTGCTAATGTATAACATTCTTACAAAACTGCTGCTTTCTAGTGCTCTTGCTAATGTATAACATTCTTACAAAACTGCTGCTATCTAGTGCTCTTGCTAATGTATAACATTATTATAAAACCGCTGCCATCTAGTGCTCTTGCTAATGTATAACATTCTTACAAAACTGCTGCTATCTAGTGCTCTTGCTAATGTATAACATTCTTACAAAACTGCTACTATAGTATCTAGTGCTCTTGCTAATGTATAACATTCTTACAAAACTGCTGCTATCTAGTGCTCTTGCTAATGTATAACATTGTTATAAAACTGCTGCCATCTAGTTCTCTTGCTAATGTATAACATTCTTACAAAACTGCTGCTATCTAGTGCTCTTGCTAATGTATAACATTCTTACAAAACTGCTGCTATCTAGTGCTCTTGCTCATGTATAACATTGTTATAAAACTGCTGCCATCTAGTGCTCTTGCTAATGTATAACATTGTTATAAAACTGCTGCCATCTAGTGCTCATGCTAATGTATAACAATCTTACAAAACTGCTGCTATCTAGTGCTCTTGCTAATGTATAACAATCTTACAAAACTGCTGCTATCTAGTGCTCTTGCTAATGTATAGCATTCTTACAAAACTACTTCCATATAGTGCTTCAGATACGTGCACGCTCCTGAGCTTATGCCTCTGCATTTAAACAAAAGATACCAAGAGAACAATAATTATAATAAATAATAAATTAGAAAGTTGTTTAAAATTGCAAAACCTGTAATATGAGCGGGAGTTTCCATTTTGAAAGTATAAAGAGTGTTAGCTAGGATTTTGCAATAATATATATATTTTTTTTAATGCCCGTCTTATAATACAGGTTCTAGCGGTAAAAATGTTGAGATGGCGTTTGCACTTCTCATGGTAATGATTGCACTCCACTTGTAATCTAGGTCTATATATGTTAACCCCTTAAGGACCAGCGGCATACCCTTGTGTTACTAATAGCACGAGACCAAGCTATTCCGGGGACCAGAAGGGAGGAGGGAGGGTATAATAGTGTAGTCCCAATGCTTGCCAGCTCTATTACAATCAAGAAAACCCTTAACGACTGGCGACATAGATAGTACCACGCAGTCATTAAGGGCTTAATATCAGGAATACCCGCTAATGCAACACTAGAAAACACTAGCGTCTATGAATTTCATACACAATCATACCTTAAAGAAGAGGCCTACGAACGATTTATTAACAGTCGGACGCTGTAGCGGATCATGCATTGTATAATCATTATGCACACATGCATTGTATAATCATTATGCCCCAGCTCAAATGGATTTAGTTGTGTTGCTTTTTATAAACAAATAACATTGATTTTGCAACCTCTAAATATATATTTGTTATTGTCACAAAAATATTGTACTTTCAAAATGGAGTCTATTACTTATTTTTGAAAACTCATACAATAGATCTTGAAAGTAAACAAACACCCCTTCAGCACAAAGTCATGACACGCTAACAGATTATAACCTTGTTTTGAATAACGAGAATAGTGTAATTAAAATTACACTAATGCAAATATTAAATACAAGCATTGCATACGTTATTTGCACAGTGGTTTTCCCAATCGTGCATTTTTATTGGTTCTCATGTGCTTTGAGACATTACATATAACTGGCCAATCAATATAGTTAAATATTTATATATCAGGACCAACAAATAGCGAAATGACTATAAAACAGATAAGAATATAGACGTAATTAATCTAGACCATTGTATAATAAGTACATCCAAAACGGCATCAGTGTGTTTTGTCAATGCACAAAAGTAATGTTTGTAAAAAGCCTTTAAATAATGTGAAAATAAAACCTAAGAGGCCAGTTTTGTGGTTTCTGTACGAGCGGTCACAATGAGCTATTCACGTTGGTTAATATTTCCAGTGTTAAAGGGATATGAAAAACAAAAACTTTACTTTGTGATTCAGACAGAACATACAATTTTAAACAACTTTTTAATCTACTTCTATTATCAAATTTGCTTCATTCACACAGTATTCTTTGTTGAAGAGCTACCTAAGTAGGTATCTGGAGAACTACATGGCAGGAAACAGCGCTGCTATCTAGTGCTCTTGCTAATGTATAACATTGTTACAAAACTGCTGCTAACTAGTGCTCTTGCTAATGTATAACATTGTTACAAAACTGCTGCTATCTAGTGCTCTTGCTAATGTATAACATTGTTACAAAACTGCTGCCGTCTAGTGCTCTTGCTAATGTATAACATTCTTACAAAACTGCTGCTATCTAGTGCTCTTGCTAATGTATAACATTGTTACAAAACTGCTGCTATCTAGTGCTCTTGCTAATGTATAACATTGTTACAAAACTGCTGCCGTCTAGTGCTCTTGCTAATGTATAACATTCTTACAAAACTGCTGCTATCTAGTGATCTTGCTCATGTATAACATTGTTATAAAACTGCTGCCATCTAGTGCTCTTGCTAATGTATAACATTCTTACAAAACTGCTGCTATCTAGTGCTCTTGCTAATGTATAACATTCTTACAAAACTGCTGCTATCTAGTGCTCTTGCTAATGTATAACATTCTTACAAAACTGCTGCTTTCTAGTGCTCTTGCTAATGTATAACATTCTTACAAAACTGCTGCTATCTAGTGCTCTTGCTAATGTATAACATTATTATAAAACCGCTGCCATCTAGGGCTCTTGCTAATGTATAACATTCTTACAAAACTGCTGCTATCTAGTGCTCTTGCTAATGTATAACATTCTTACAAAACTGCTACTATAGTATCTAGTGCTCTTGCTAATGTATAACATTCTTACAAAACTGCTGCTATCTAGTGCTCTTGCTAATGTATAACATTGTTATAAAACTGCTGCCATCTAGTTCTCTTGCTAATGTATAACATTCTTACAAAACTGCTGCTATCTAGTGCTCTTGCTAATGTATAACATTCTTGCAAAACTGCTGCTATCTAGTGCTCTTGCTCATGTATAACATTGTTATAAAACTGCTGCCATCTAGTGCTCTTGCTAATGTATAACAATCTTACAAAACTGCTGCTATCTAGTGCTCTTGCTCATGTATAACATTGTTATAAAACTGCTGCCATCTAGTGCTCATGCTAATGTATAACAATCTTACAAAACTGCTGCTATCTAGTGCTCTTGCTAATGTATAACAATCTTACAAAACTGCTGCTATCTAGTGCTCTTGCTAATGTATAGCATTCTTACAAAACTACTTCCATATAGTGCTTCAGATACGTGCACGCTCCTGAGCTTATGCCTCTGCGTTTAAACAAAAGATACCAAGAGAACAATAATTATAATAAATAATAAATTGGAAAGTTGTTTAAAATTGCAAAACCTGTAATATGAGCGGGAGTTTCCATTTTGAAAGTATAAAGAGTGTTAGTTAGGATTTTGCAATAATATATATATTTTTTTTAATGCCCGTCTTATAATACAGGTTCTAGCGGTAAAAATGTTGAGATGGCGTTTGCACTTCTCATGGTAATGATTGCACTCCACTTGTAATCTAGGTCTATATATGTTAACCCCTTAAGGACCAGCGGCATACCCTTGTGTTACTAATAGCACGAGACCAAGCTATTCCGGGGACCAGAAGGGAGGAGGGAGGGTATAATAGTGTAGTCCCAATGCTTGCCAGCTCTATTACAATCAAGAAAACCCTTAACGACTGGCGACATAGATAGTACCACGCAGTCATTAAGGGCTTAATATCAGGAATACCCGCTAATGCAACACTAGAAAACACTAGCGTCTATGAATTTCATACACAATCATACCTTAAAGAAGAGGCCTACGAACGATTTATTAACAGTCGGACGCTGTAGCGGATCATGTCCGCCCGACATCGCTGAATCCTGACAGCATACACTGTCTGCATTTAACATTGCACAAGCAATTCTGGTGAGCTGTTCGTGCAATGCTGCCCCCTGCAGATTCGCGGTCAATCGGCTGCTAGCAGGGGGTGTCAATCAACCCGATCATATGAGATCAGGCTGTTTGCTGTACGCCACCTCAGAGGAGGCGTACGAGTTAAGAAGCAGCAGTCTTAAGACAGCTGCTTCTTATCTCCTGTTTCTGGCGGAAACAGGGGCATTCAGCCCTTAATAAATCGGCCCCCATGAATCTAGCCCAATTACTTTCTTTTACAAGGCAGTCTAACTTACAAAAAAAGACTGTGATTTCTTTTATCAGACATAAATGTGTTATGTGATACAAAACAATCTAGCAAATTATTCAAGCCTAGCATGAAGCTATGTAATTATTACTGTTACCTGGTACTAAGGTGCTTTTTTGTTCATTTACCAGTTCTACTTTGGATCACACCTCCTAATTACCTTGCATTTATAAAATTCCCTAAATACAGTGTAATCATTAGGTAAATTGTTGCTTATTATGACTATTAGCTTTACAGTATTTTTTAGGATTTCTATAAGCCTTTAAACAATCGAAAGTAATTGGAGCCTACGTCGATAAGAGCACACAGTGTCCTAGAATAAAGGTTCAAATCCTTAACGTGCCTCTGAGTTAGTGCCTCAGCACAATGTTACTAAATAATCAGATCTCTATGTATTGAATGCCAATATTTTTTATCATATACTTAAAACAGCAGCTTTGAAACGTATTTATTTATTTTCTGTCATAACAAAAGTGAAGTCAAAGTTTTTTGGAAAATTTAAAGGGACCGTAAAGTCAAAATTAAACTTTCATGATTCAGAGAGATTAGACAATTGTAAACTACTTTCCAGTTTACTTCATCTATCTAATTTGCTTTGTACGCACATACAGACAATTTGAGCCCTTGCCAGTCAAAAACCTTAAAGGGACAGTCAAGTCCAAAATAAACTTTCATGATTCAGATAGGGCATGCCATTTTAAACAAGTTTCCAATTGACTTTTATCACCAATTTTGCTTTGTTCTCTTGGTATACTTAGTTGAAAGCTAAATCTAGGTAGGCTCATATGCTAATTTCTTAGACCTTGAAGACCGCCTCTAATCGGAATACATCTTGACAGTTTTTCACAACTAGAGGGCATTAGTTCATGTGAGGAAGTCTTGATAAAGGCGCATATCCAGCGCTGAAACGCGTAGATTTTGACAGTCCAGTGTGACCGAATTTG
The DNA here is from genome assembly GCF_027579735.1 of Bombina bombina. Classification (NCBI taxonomy): domain Eukaryota; kingdom Metazoa; phylum Chordata; class Amphibia; order Anura; family Bombinatoridae; genus Bombina; species Bombina bombina. The sequence goes on from NC_069509.1 coordinate 168,242,950, forward strand.
GCTCCAGCAAGAAAATCTGATAGAACCGCTATCGCACCACTCCCCCCAACGACCCGGCTATCCGATTGGAACTCCGAGGACCACGTGACTACTCTGTGTAGACGTCAGGGTAGGAAGGACTGACCGGGAAATTTGAAGGTGAGACGCTCACAACTACCACAGCTACACGGCAACACGCCGAACTGAGACACATCCCGGGTCAATTACAACCTTCCCATAACCCACGACACTAGAAGAGGAGGTAAGGGATATCGGTAGTCCGGTAGGGGTGAGCATCATAAGAACTCCGTATACTCTATTTTAATAACGGGACATTACAAGCTACATAAGCTACCCAAACAGGAAATAGCTCTTTGGAGCTCTTTGGATCCCTTACAAATAGTTGTGGCCACAACTTTTAACTTTTACACTTCATGCTGAACTATAATCATCATATCCTTTCAAGGACATAGTATGAACAATAGTGTCTATTATCATATCAGCTAAATCTCAATATTTTTGTCTATGCTGACAAATTATTTTTACCGACACCATTTTCACTGACACAGTGCATTATTTGATATACTCCATTAGTAAAGCTTACTGATTTGTTCATTTTATTTGTTTTTATTTGTTTTTATTTGTTTGTATCTATAAACAGAATATTAATATAATTGAATATTGTTTTTGTTTTTTAATTTGGAAGTATCTGTTTTTTTCTGGAAGTATTTATATATACACACATATCTGTATAACAGAGACATCACCCGTATATAGTTTAAATCTTTACTCTATATTAGCACCTGTCCTTTTTCTAAACACCACATATTGTTGTTTGTTTCCACCATATGTATTTTGCACCTTAAAGCATCGCTATCTTGTAACATATTGTATCACAATTTGTAACGAACCACATTGTACACATACGTGTATCTTATCCTATTGAGGATCCACTTATTAATATATAATCCCCCCACTATATAATTACCAGATATCACGGCTAATCACCTCCCATAACTAGGTTGCCAAATAACAACGAGCCTTTGATAATATATATATATATTAGTTATTAGGCAATAGACTTAGTCCCACTCACTGCTCTGTTTTTGAGCGCACCCCTCCCCCATTTTGCATTAGTTCATGTGTGGCATATATATAACATTGTGCTCACGCACGTTACATTGTAATCAGCACTGATTGGTTAAAATGCAAGTCTGACAAAATAACTGAAATAAGGGGGCAGTTTGCAGAGGTTTAGATACAAGGTAATCACAGAGGTAAAATGTGCATTATAACTGTATTGGTTATGCAAAACTGGGGAATGGGTAATAAAGGGGTTATCTATCTTTTTGAACAACAAAAATTCTGGTGTTGACTGTCCCTTTAACATATACAATACCCCTTTTAGACTTTTATTTCAATAATAAACTTATATTTTATATTAAACACATTTATATATGAGTGCATTACTTTATTTTAATATGTTTTACATTAGTTTTGTGAAACTTTGTTAGTGCTGTTAAAAATCACTTATATTATGCTTGAGCACAACACATAACTTTCAACTTGTAATATGAGTGATATTTATGCAGTAGCGATGCAGTGGCAATATCCATTAAAAATATGGGGCCCACTAAAGCAATGTCGGCTGCGCTAAACATTCTCTGGTAATTCTTGTTCACCTTGGACTTGCAATGTCAATTTGCATGCTAATCCTTGCGCAGTTTAGCGATACTGATAGCGCTCCCTGCACTATCGATAGTGCTACACTTGTAACCTGGACACTTCTTATATTTTGGGTTTAATATTTCTGCGTAACCTTTCTCTTGCTTCATTACCTCTTATTGAGCTCCCTGTTTTCATCCACTTCAAACTGGACAAGGCGATTTTTCAGTATCTGTGTTCTGGAACAAAGATCATCATTTAGCCGCAACGCATCCAGACAAAACATGGCCAGTGGGACTGTAATGTGCATGGAAGCTATGTCTTTCTTAACCTGTGTCAGGCTATCAATTTTCTGCAAAATAAAAACCAACAGATTCTAAATACTTATTGTATTATCACTCCATTTCTTAACAGACATCCGTGTTGCCCACCGCTGGATTTCTCTAATTTAACAGTTGGAATGTACTGATAGTATAAAACATAAAATATCAAAACTAGCTTACATTAAAAATTATATATAAAAGAAATGGTTAATGGGTACTGACAAAAATGTAATGAGACTTGGGGAGTAGAGATAAGATAGAGGAAAACCAAACAGATAATTATACAAATGTGATTCTGTAATAACGAAAGGAGAGAGCGCACAAAAGAACTCTGGGTAGTAGCTCTGAGAGAGGGATTGCGGCTACGGTTTTATATGTATTGCTTTGTAATAAACATACTGCACTTAGAGTCCTTTTTGTGCGCTCTCTCCTTTCGTTATTACAGATTCGTTTTCCACCTGATTTGGCTGTCAGGCCAGCGAGAGCAGCTCCAAGATAGTGCTACAGCTTGAAAATAACAAAGCTATTGATATTACAATTTTTCTAGGAACTCTGGATGCGTGAGATTTCAAAAGGAAGTGTTATTTTATATCATTGTGTTATCTCTATATACACTTATTTTGGAATCTGAGTATACCAATACGTTTCATTCAGCCTTGTAATATTTTAGGAGTGCGCTAGTTAGTGAGAAGTCATTCATTTAGACAATTTTATGTTGGCTTTAAGTCTCACTATTTTACAATTCATTATTTTTTATATACTGTACTAATAATTATACAAATGCTACTCAAGAACCAACACAAAAAAATTATTTATGCTTATCAGATACATTCCTTACTTTCATGGTGGTAAGAGTCCATGATCCATTTCTCCTGGGAATTACTCTTCCATGCCACTAGGAGGAGGCAAAGATTTCCAAACCTCAAGAGCTCTATAAAAAAAAAAAACCACCTCACTGGTAAACTAGTCTGATGTATTGCCAAGCAAAAAAAAAGCTAGGACAAATAATAAGAGCAAAATATAAGGAGCAGGGAAAAAGGATGTGTGCAAAAATAAACCAAACAAAAACCGATGACAAAAAAAATAGGATGGGTTCTCATGGACTCTCACCACCATGAATTAAAGAAATTTATCAGGTAAGAATAAATTATGTTTGCTTTCATACAGGTGGTGAGAGTCCACAATCCATTACTCCTGGGTACAAATACCCAAGCAGTGGAGTCCACGAGTAATGACAAATAAGGGCGGGATAAAAAGAAAATCTTTTTTTCACCGAGAAACAAAATCTACAACCCAAATAATAAACAGTGTATATATATTTATTTATTTATTCCCCTCCTGCAATTAAAATGACCAACACACAAAATCAACCTAAGAGCAAAAATTAAACTGAGACAACTTTTCCTACCAAAGGCTTCCTCGGAAGAAGCAAAAATATAAAAATGGTAGAATTTAGTAAAAGTATGCAAAGAAGACAAAGTAGCTGTCTTACAAATTTGGTCAACAGAAGCATTCTTAAAAGCCCAAGAAGTGGCACCTGATCTGGTAGAATGGGCACTAATCCGTTTAGGTGGAGGCTGTGTCACCTCCAAGTAAGCTTATGAATCAAAATATTTTTTTAAAGGGGAATAACTTAACAGGAGGAGGCAAAGGACAGGTCCCTGCGACACCTGTGGAACGCTTGTGACTAATTCCCATGAGGTGAAAAAATGTGTCACTACCTATACTCCCAATACAACCCCTCCATCAAACACTGCACTCTGAGGGGAAATGGGCATCAGCTCAGTCTGAGAACCTCTCTAGCTGAAGAATAACATGCACATCTTTAGTCTTTACCTTCCTCCAGCGGAGGCAAAGACAAGACTAGTTTACCAGTGAGTTGGGAGGGGCTTTATAGAGCTCTTGTGGTTTGGGAATCTTTGTCTCCTCATAGTTGCAGGGAAGAGTAATTCCAAGAAGTGATGGATCATGGACCCTCACCACCTGCATGCAAGAAAAAGTGATTAAGTGTTACGATACAATTTAAAAAAAATAGTTAATTAGTAATTAAAGGGACAGTGTACTGTAAAATTGTTTTCCCTTAATGTATTTTCAATGATTTGTTATATCAGCTACAGAGAATAAAATGAGAATAAAAAGGGGTTTATTCTATGTGAAGAACATTGGAATGTAAACTATTCATATTTTCATGTTGGTTTAGTGCACCTGAGAATATGTGATCAGGCTTGCACGAGAGTAGGGTGTTTTTCCACTTTTTCTGCTTCATTGACTTTTATGGGGTAATAGGTGGAGTACGCAATATAGTAAGTTCGGCTTTTAACGCACATCTGGTTAGCACGTGAGCAAAAACAGTTTACTTTCAGCTTGTAATAAGAGTGCAACCCAGCGCACTCAAAACTTACTTCTAGCACAGTAAACGCTCCACTTGTAATCTGTCCGTGTGTGTGTGTATATATATATATAATTATATATATATATATATATAAATATATATATATATATTTACTTCAAAGTGTATTACTTTAATAACAAGCAATTAAAGACTATGATTTATGTGGGTTTACAAGAAAGTCTATTAAAATATCTCCTAGAAATAAATTAGGGACAGAAAAGTCAAAATTAAATGCTCAGAATTCAGATAGAGTATGCAATTTTAACCCCTTAACGACCAAGGACGTACAGGGTACGTCCTACAAAAACTAATAGTTAATGACCAAGGATGTACCCTGGACGTCCTCAAGGTTTTCAAGCGCTCGAAGCGATCGTGATTGCTACCAGCCACTTTCAGGGTATTGCAGTGATGCCTTGATATTGAGGCATCCTGAAATACCCTTTTTTAAGCATCTGATGCAGAGAGAGACACTCTGTGGCCCTCTCTGCATCGGCCAGCGATGGTGCTGATCGTTGGTGGCGTGGGAGGGATAGCAGGGAGGTGGGTGGGAGGCCCATTGCCCAAAATTTTGTTTTTTTAATTTAGCCCAATTTTATGGAAACTGGGTACTGGCAGACAGCTGCCAGTACCTAAGATGGTGCCTAACAGTTAGAGGGGGAGGGTTAAAGAGCTATTTAGGGGGGTCAAAGAGGTTGGGAGGTAAGGGGGGATACTACCCTGCAGAAAATATATGTAAAAATATATTTTTTTAAATCCCCCCCAAAAAACCTTTTATTTTTATTCTGCCAGACTTTCTGCCAGTACTTAAGATGGGGGTGATCTTTGGGGGTGGGGGAGGGGCGGGAGCTGTTTGAGGGGGGTTAGGGAGGAATCAGGTGGTGGGATGTGTCAGGTGGGAGGCTGATCTCTAAACTAAAGCTAAATATAACCCTACAAGCTACCTAATTAACCCCTTCACTGCTGGGCATAATAGAAGTGTGGTGTGCAGAAGCATTTAGCGGCCTTCTAATTACCAAAAAGCAACGCCAAAGTCATATATGTCTGCTATTTCCGAACAAAGAGGATCCCAGAGAAGCATTTACAACCATTTGTGTCATAATTGCACAAGCTGTTTGTAAATAATTTCTGTGAGAAACCTAGTTTGTGAAAAAGTGAACAATTTTTTTTATTTGATCGCATTTGGCAGTGAAATGGTGGCATGAAATATACCAAAATGGGCCTAGATCAATACTTTGGGTTGTCTTCTAAAAACATAATTTATGCTTACCTGATAAATTTATTTCTCTTGTGGTGTATCCAGTCCACGGATCATCCATTACTTGTGGGATATTCTCCTTCCCAACAGGAAGTTGCAAGAGGATCACCTACAGCAGAGCTGCTATATAGCTCCTCCTCTAACTGCCATATCCAGTCATTCGACCGAAACTAGCCGAGAAAGGAGAAACCATAGGGTGCAGTGGTGACTGTAGTTTAAAATTTAGACCTGCCTTAAAAGGACAGGGCGGGCTGTGGACTGGATACACCACAAGAGAAATAAATTTATCAGGTAAGCATAAATTATGTTTTCTCTTGTTAGGTGTATCCAGTCCACGGATCATCCATTACTTGTGGGATACCAATACCAAAGCTAAAGTACACGGATGAAGGGAGGGACAAGGCAGGTACTTAAACGGAAGGGACCACTGCCTGTAGAACCTTTCTCCCAAAAATAGCCTCCGAAGAAGCAAAAGTATCAAATTTGTAAAATTTTGAAAAGGTATGAAGCGAAGACCAAGTCGCCGCTTTGCAAATCTGTTCAACAGAAGCCTCATTTATAAAGGCCCAGGTGGAAGCCACAGCTCTAGTAGAATGAGCTGTAATCCTTTCAGGGGGCTGCTGTCCAGCAGTCTCATAGGCTAAGCGTATTACGCTCCGAAGCCAAAAAGAAAGAGAGGTTGCCGAAGCCTTTTGACCTCTCCTCTGTCCAGAGTAAACAACAAACAGGGAAGATGTTTGATGAAAATCTTTAGTCGCTTGTAAGTAAAACTTTAAAGCACGGACTACGTCCAAATTATGTAAAAGACGTTCCTTCTTTGAAGAAGGATTAGGACATAATGATGGAACAACAATCTCTTGATTTATATTCTTGTTGGAAACTACCTTAGGTAAAAACCCAGGTTTTGTACGCAGAACTACTTTATCTGTATGGAAAATCAGATAAGGAGAATCACATTGTAAAGCTGATAACTCAGAGACTCTACGAGCCGAGGAAATAGCCATCAAAAACAGAACTTTCCAAGATAAAAGTTTGATATCAATGGAATGAAGGGGTTCAAACGGAACTCCTTGAAGAACCTTAAGAACCAAGTTTAAGCTCCATGGAGGAGCAACAGGTTTAAACACAGGCTTAATTCTAACCAAAGCCTGACAAAATGCCTGGACGTCTGGAACCTCTGCCAGACGCTTGTGCAAAAGGATAGACAGAGCAGAAATCTGTCCCTTTAAAGAACTAGCTGATAATCCTTTATCCAAACCCTCTTGGAGAAAGGACAATATCCTAGGAATCCTAACCTTACTCCATGAGTAATTTTTGGATTCACACCAATGAAGATATTTGCGCCATATCTTATGGTAGATTTTCCTGGTTACAGGCTTTCGTGCCTGTATTAAGGTATTAATGACTGACTCGGAGAAGCCACGCCTTGATAAAATCAAGCGTTCAATCTCCAGACAGTCAGTCTCAGAGAAATTAGATTTGGATGATTGAAAGGACCTTGTAGTAGAAGGTCTTGTCTCAGAGGCAGAGGCCAAGGTGGAAAGGATGACATGTCCACCAGGTCTGCATACCAGGTCCTGCGTGGCCACGCAGGCGCGATCAAGATCACTGATGCTCTCTCCTGTTTGATTTTGGCAATCAGTCGAGGGAGCAGAGGAAACGGTGGAAACACATAAGCCAGGTTGAAGAACCACGGTGCTGCTAGAGCATCTATCAGCGTCGCTTCTGGGTCCCTGGACCTGGATCCGTAACAAGGAAGCTTGGCGTTCTGGCGAGACGCCATGAGATCCAATTCTGGTGTGCCCCAATGATGAACCAATTGAGCAAACACCTCTGGATGGAGTTCCCACTCCCCCGGATGAAAAGTCTGACGACTTAGAAAATCCGCCTCCCAGTTCTCTACACCTGGGATATGGATCGCTGATAGAGGGCAAGAGTGAGTCTCTGCCCAGCGAATTATCTTGGAGACTTCTAACATCGCTAGGGAGCTCCTGGTCCCCCCTTGATGGTTGATGTAAGCCACAGTTGTGATGTTGTCCGACTGAAATCTGATGAACCTCAGGGTTGCTAACTGAGGCCAAGCTAGAAGAGCATTGAATATTGCTCTTAACTCCAGAATATTTATTGGGAGGAGTTTCTCCTCCTGAGTCCATGATCCCTGAGCCTTCAGGGAATTCCAGACTGCACCCCAACCTAGAAGGCTGGCATCTGTTGCTACAATTGTCCAATCTGGCCTGCGAAAGGTCATACCTTTGGACAGATGGACTCGAGATAGCCACCAGAGAAGAGAATCTCTGGTCTCTTGATCCAGATTTAGCAGAGGGGACAAATCTGTGTAATCCCCATTCCACTGATTGAGCATGCATAATTGCAGCAGTCTGAGATGTAGGCGCGCAAATGGCACTATGTCCATCGCCGCTACCATTAAGCCGATCACTTCCATGCACTGAGCCACCGAAGGGCGCGGAATGTAGTGAAGAACACGGCAGGAATTTAGAAGCTTTGATAACCTGGACTCTGTCAGGTAAATTTTCATTTCTACAGAATCTATCAGAGTTCCTAGGAAGGAAACCCTTGTGAGGGGTGATAGAGAACTCTTTCCCTCATTCACTTTCCACCCATGCGACCTCAGAAATGCCAACACTATGTCCGTATGAGATTTGGCAATTTGGAAGTTTGATGCCTGTATCAGGATGTCGTCTAGATAAGGGGCCACTGCTATGCCCCGTGGTCTTAGGACCGCCAGAAGAGACCCCAGAACCTTTGTAAAAATTCTTGGGGCTGTAGCTAACCCGAAGGGAAGAGCCACAAACTGGTAATGCCTGTCTAGAAAGGCAAACCTTAGGAACCGATGATGATCTTTGTGAATCGGTATGTGAAGGTAAGCATCCTTCAAATCCACTGTGGTCATGTACTGACCCTCCTGGATCATAGGTCGGATTGTCCGAATAGTTTCCATTTTGAACGATGGAACTCTGAGGAATTTGTTTAAGATCTTTAGATCCAAAATTGGTCTGAAGGTTCCCTCTTTTTTGGGAACCACAAACAGATTTGAATAAAATCCCTGTCCTTGTTCCATCTGTGGAACTGGATGGATCACTCCCATTATTAGGAGGTCTTGCACACAGCGTAAGAATGCCTCTTTCTTTATCTGGTTTACAAATAATCTCGAAAGGTGAAATCTCCCTTGTGGGGGGGAAGCTTTGAAGTCCAGAAGATATCCCTGAGATATGATCTCCAACGCCCAGGGATCCTGAACATCTCTTGCCCAAGCCTGGGCGAAGAGAGAAAGTCTGCCCCCTACTAGATCCGTTGCCGGATAGGGGGCCGTTCCTTCATGCTGTCTTAGAGGCAGCAGCAGGCTTTCTGGCCTGCTTGCCTTTGTTCCAGGCCTGGTTAAGTTTCCAGGCCGGCTTGGATTGCGCAAAAGTTCCCTCTTGTTTTGTAGCAGAGGAAGTTGATGCTGCACCTGCCTTGAAGTTTCGAAAGGCACGAAAATTAGACTGTTTGGCCCTTGATTTGGCCCTGTCCTGAGGAAGGGTATGACCCTTACCTCCAGTAATGTCAGCAATAATTTCCTTCAAACCAGGCCCGAATAGGGTCTACCCCTTGAAGGGAATGTTAAGTAATTTAGACTTTGAAGTCACGTCAGCTGACCAAGATTTAAGCCATAGCGCCCTACGCGCCTGGATGGCGAATCCAGAATTCTTAGCCGTTAGTTTAGTCAAATGAACAATGGCATCAGAAACAAAAGAATTAGCTAGCTTAAGTGTTCTAAGCTTGTCAAGTATTTCAGTCAATGGAGTAGCTGTCTGAAAGGCCTCTTCCAGAGACTCAAACCAGAACGCCACAGCAGCAGTGAAAGGAGCAATGCATGCAAGGGGCTGCAGGATAAAACCTTGTTGAATAAACATTTTCTTAAGGTAACCTTCTAATTTTTTATCCATTGGATCTGAAAAAGCACAACTGTCCTCGACAGGGATAGTGGTACGCTTTGCTAAAGTAGAAACTGCTCCCTCCACCTTAGGGACCGTCTGCCATAAGTCCCGTGTGGTGGCGTCTATTGGAAACATTTTTCTAAAAATAGGAGGGGGGGAAAACGGCACACCGGGTCTGTCCCACTCCTTAGTAATAATTTCTGTAAACCTTTTAGGTATTGGAAAAACGTCAGTACACACCGGCACCGCGTAGTATTTATCCAGTCTACACAATTTCTCTGGCACTGCAATTGTGTCACAGTCATTCAGAGCAGCTAAAACCTCTCCAAGCAACACCCGGAGGTTCTCAAGCTTAAATTTAAAAGTAGACATATCTGAATCAGGTTTCCCTGAGTCAGAGACGTCACCCACAGACTGAAGCTCTTCCTCAGCTTCTGCATATTGTGACGCAGTATCAGACATGGGCCTTAAAACATCTGCGCGCTCTGTATTACGTCTAACCCCAGAGCTATCGCGCTTTCCTCTGAATTCAGGCAGTCTGGCTAATACCGCTGACAGGGTATTATCCATGATTGCCGCCATGTCCTGCAAAGTAATCGCTATGGGCGTCTTTGATGTACTTGGCACCATTTTAGCGTGAGTCCCTTGAGCGGGAGTCAAAGGGTCCGACACGTGGGGAGAGTTAGTCAGCATAACTTCCCCCTCGTCAGAATCTTCTGGTGATAATTCTTTTAAAGATAACAGCTGATCTTTATTGTTTAAAGTGAAATCAATACATTTAGTACACATTCTCCTATGGGGTTCCACCATGGCTTTTAAACATAATGAACAAGGAGTTTCCTCTATGTCAGACATGTTTATACAGACTAGCAATGAGACTAGCAAGCTTGGAAAACACTTTAAATCAAGTTAACAAGCAATATAAAAAAACGTTACTGTGCCTTTAAGAGAAACAAATTTTGCCAAAATTTGAAATAACAGTGAAAAAAGGCAGTTAAACTAACGAAATTTTTACAGTGTATGTAACAAGTTAGCAGAGCATTGCACCCACTTGCAAATGGATGATTAACCCCTTAATACAAAAAACAGATTAACAAAACGAAAAATATGTTTTTTAAACAGTCATAACAACTGCCACAGCTCCTACTTTTGAAGCCTTTTGAGCCCTTCAGAGATGTCCTATAGCATGCAGGGGACTGCTGAGGGAAGCTGAATGTCACAGTTTGTAATTTTAACTGCACCAACTGTAACTTTTATACTATAACAGTGGAAAGCCTCAGGAAACTGTTTCTAGGCAAAAAATAAAGCCAGCCATGTGGAAAAAACTAGGCCCCAATAAGTTTTATCACCAAAGCATATATAAAAACGATTAAACATGCCAGCAAACATTTTATATTGCACATTAATCAGAGTATATACCTCTGATAGCAAGCCTGATACTAGTCGCTATTAAATCAATGTATTTAGGCTTTAACTTACATTAATCCGGTATCAGCAGCATTTTCTAGCAAATTCCATCCCTAGAAAAACTTAACTGTACATACCTTATTGCAGGATACCCTGCACGCCATTCTCCCTCTGAAGTTACCTCACTCCTCAGACATATGTGAGAATAGCAGTGGATCTTAGTTACTTCTGCTAAGATCATAGAAAAACGCAGGCAGATTCTTCTTCTAATGCTGCCTGAGATAAAATAGTACACTCTGGTACCATTTAAAAACAATAAACTTTTGATTGAAGAAAAAACTAACTATATTTGACCACTTTCCTCTTACTACCTCCAGCTATGTTGAGAGCTTGCAAGAGAATGACTGGATATGGCAGTTAGGGGAGGAGCTATATAGCAGCTCTGCTGTGGGTGATCCTCTTGCAACTTCCTGTTGGGAAAGAGAATATCCCACAAGTAATGGATGATCCGTGGACTGGATACACCTAACAAGAGAAATAAATATATACATGTCAAGGGATATTCAGGGATTCCTGACAGATATCAGTGTCCCAATGTAACTAGCGCTATTTTTGAAAAAAATTGGTTTGGAAATAGCAAACTGCTACTTGTACTTATTGCCCTATAACTTGCAAAAAAAAGCAAAGAACATGTAAACATTGGGTATTTCTAAACTCAGGACAAAATGTAGAAACTGTTTAGCCTGGGTGTTTTATGGTGGTTGTAGATGTGTAAGATTTTGGGGGTCAAAGTAAGAAAAAGTGGGGTTTTTTTCAATTTTTTCATCATATTTTATAATTTTTTATAGTAAATTATAAGATATCTTATCTTTAGAAAGTCCATTTAATGACGAGAAAAACTGTATATAATATGTGTGGGTACGGTAAATGAGTAAGATGAAAATGACAGCTAAACACAAACACTGCAGAAATGTAAAAATAGCCCTGGTCCCTAACGGTAAGAAAAATTTAAAAATGGTCCATCACTAAGGGGTTAAATAACTTTCCGCTTTACTTCTATTAGCAAATCTGCTTTTTTTCTCTTAGTATTCTTTGTTAAAGGGTAATTCTAGGTAGGCTGATAGGAGCTTGCATATGCTTTTAGCATTCTTTGGCAGCAGTGTCTGCAACTATGTAGTGATGAAGTGGTGGCGAACTTCCTAGCTCATGGATGGCACGTATCAATATTCTAAAAGCTTGGGTCCCAAATACATTTATGGATATAAAAAACACAAATAATATATTTCCTAACAATGTCCACATTTTTAGTTCCAATTTTTTATGAGGCTACATTAAACTAAGGCAAAAGGACGCTAGTTGACCATATCTGATGTGTAACATTGCTATATATATTGGCTTCATTTTAGAAGCTTTGGAGCTCCTTCTGATGCAGCGAGCGAGCCAGCAGCCGATAGTTAAGAAGCGAAGGTCATCAGAATGCTGCTTCCTAACCTGCTACGCCATCTATAAAGTGGTGTTAGTCAATCTCCCCCAGATTTCTCCCGACCAGGGTGATTGACAGTTTCTGCTAGCACCCGATTGGCCACGCATGAGCAAGAGACGGCATTTCACAAGCAGAGGCTTGTACAATGATAAATGCGGGCAGCATATTAAATGGACCTCATTGTTGCAAACGTGTTTTCTAGACACGTGCACGCGCCTGAGCTCAACTAGGATTACATATTAACTAAGGAGACTAGCAAAACTAAGCAAACTTGATAAAAGAAGTAAATTGGAAAGATGTTTAAAATTTCACATTCTATCTAATCCATTTAAGTTTAATTTTGACTTTACTATCTATTTAAGTCTAACAGTTCTTGCAACATTCATAGGAGCAGTAGTATAACTTTACCTTCTGAATCTGAGATCTCATTACCTTAGTAAACGCTTGAAGTGAATGCTCTTCCTTAAGGAACATAGTAACATCTTGCTGAGCCTTATTGTTAAGAAGGTCACTGTACCGTCTATAAACATTTAGATACCTAATATAGAAACACAAAGCATCATATGTGATATATAAGTCATTAACGATTTTGTAAGTAACTAGTTCATGCCTCATTGTTTTTCTTATCGATGAAAGCTGAATTCTCACCTTTGTTTCTTACAGATTCTCTAACAATGGGTGCACAGTCCGGTGTCCAATAACCTCAGAAACAAGGAGTATGCATTCATGTAATTTTATTATAAATGTATTGTTTATTGGAGGAAAGGAGATTTAATCTCCTGCAACGGAAAACATTTTTTTTTCACTATTTGAGCAATAAAATTGGGGAACTCATTACCTAAGGAGGTAGTAAATGTCAATACCTTAGATACATTTAAAAATGGTTTGGATACATTTCTGGCTAGAAATAGAATTCAGGGATATGATTGTTTTTGTTAAATGGGTCACCTTTTGATGGGATTAATTTAAGCTCAACTGGAGCTTTTTTGTAAGTATATAAGATTTGTATAGGTTGAACTAGATGGACTTTGGCCTTTTTTAACCTCATCTACTATGCTACTATGTTACTATGTAATACAGCCAGAACACCAAAGAGTACTTAATGGAAAGTACTCAACAAGATTAAATTGAATATAAATAATTCATTGTTAGATGAACAACAGAGCCTGATGGTGTGGTGCACCTTCAGACACAAAACTGTATTAAAAGGTTTAAAACTTGTCAACTTGTTTCTGTGGATACATACTGCCTATGTGCTCTTGACAAATACCACACCGTCTAGCTCTGATGTTCATCTAACAATAAAGAATCTAAATTCACTACAACCCTGTGAGTACTTTCCGTTAACTACTCTTCGGTGTTGCTTCTGTGTTACACAATTGTATGCTCCTTGTTTCCGAGCTTATTGAAAAATGGACTGTGAAGCCATTCGTGAAATCTGTGAGAAACAAAGGCGAATCTTCAGCTTTCAAACCTGAGAGAGCCAGTGCCGCCACTACCAGAGATTTACACATATAAACAGTGGAAGAGCAGCCAGGGCAGGCAGCGTCTCCCTAACGGAAGGTATATAGATATACAGGGGCATATTTAACAATGGTCTGTCTATTTCCTGTTCATTCCTTTGCTTTACAGACTATTTTTTTGTTCAGTTTTATTGAGAAAGTTTACAAGAAACATACAATGATGCACAAAGCTCTGAATCATTTTACCATTCAAAATGACCATAAACATAACCGTTAATAACCTGCTAACATTCAAACAGATTAAAATACCATATTTACAAACAGTACATAAAAAAGAACATAAATAAGTTTATAAAATACATCTAGAAGTAACTAAGTTCTACAGGAGGTAAACCTAAAGTATCTATACACCTGATCCAAATGTGCTAACCAATTAACAAAATATCAGACAACTTTTTTCCCACCACATCCATCCATCCTTTCTCAGATCCTCTATTATATCCTGTTCACTGCTGTCTCTTTCTCCTCTCTTCTCTCTCCTGTCTCTCTCTCTCTCTCCTCTTTCCTCTCTCTCCTGTCTCTCTCTCTCTCTCCTCTTTCCTTTCTCTCTCCTCTCTTCTTTCTCTCTCCTGTCTCTCTCTCTCCTCTTTCCTCTTTCTCTCTCCTCTATTCTTTCTCTCTCCTCTATCTCTCTCTCCTCTTTCATCTCTCTCTCGTTCTCCTCTCTTCTTTCTCTCTCCTCTCTCTCTCTCCTCTTTCTCCTCTCTCCCCTTTCCTCTCTCTCTCTCCTCTTTCCTCTCTCTCTCTCTCCTCTCATCTTTCACTCTCCTCTCTCATCTCTCTCCCTCCCCTTTCCTCTCTATCTCTCTCTCTCTCCTTTCTCTCTCTCTTTCTCTATTTATCATCTCTTCTTTCTCTCTCCTCTCTCTCTTTCTCCCCTCTTCTTTCTATCTTTATCTCTCTCTCTCCTATCTCTCTTTCTCCTCTATCTCTCTTTCTTTATCTTTCTCCCTCTTTCACTCTCTTTCTCCTCCTTTCTTTCTCTCTCTCTCTCTCTCTCTCTCTCTCTCTCACTCACTTTCTCCACATTCTCTCTCTCTCCTTCCCCATCTCTCTCTTTTTATTTCTCACCACATCCATCCATCATTTCTCAGATTACTTTTCTAATAATGTTCTTGCACATACCAATCTTATAATCCTTACTTGTGCTCACACAATAAGATCCTCCATTATCTCCTGTTCACTGCTGTCTCTTTTCTCTCTCTCTTTCTCTCTCTCCTCTTTCCTCTCTCTCTCTCTCTTTCTCCCCCTTTTCTCTCTCTCTCATCTTTCTTTCCCTTTCTCCTCTTTTCTCTCTCTCTCTCTTTCTCTCCCTTTTCTTCTTTCTTTCTCTCTCTCTCTCTCTTTCTCCCCCTTTTCTTCTTTCTTTCTTTCTTTCTCTCTTTCTCCCCCTTTTCTTCTTTCTTTCTTTCTTTCTTTCTTTCTCTCTCTCTCTCTTTCTCCCCCTTTTCTTCTTTCTTTCTCTCTCTCTTTCTCCCCCTTTTCTTCTTTCTTTATCTCTCTTTCTCTCTCTCTCCCTTTTTTTCTTTCTTTCTCTCTCTCTCTTTATCTTTCTCCTCTATTTTCTCTCTCTCTTCATCTTTCTCCTCTCTTTTCTCTATCTCTCTTTATCTTTCTCCTCTATTTTCTCTCTCTCTTTATCTTTCTCCTCTTTTCTCTCTCTCTCTTTTTATCTTTCTCCTCTATTTCTCTCTCTCTTTAACTTTCACCTCTATTTTCTCTCTCTTTATCTTTCTCCTCTTTTCTCTTTCTCTCTCTCTTTATCTTTCTCCTCTCTTCTCTCTATCTCTCTCTTTATCTTTCTCCTCTTCTCTCTCTCTCTCTCTCTCTTTATCTTTCTCCTCTTTTCTCTCTCTCTTTATCTTTCTCCTCTTCCCTCTCTCTCTCTCTCTCTCTCTCTTTATCTTTCTCCTCTTTTCTCTCTCTCTTTATCTTTCTCCTCTTCTCTCTCTCTCTCTCTCTCTCTCTCTCTCTCTCTCTCTCTCTCTCTCTCTCTTTATCTTTCTCCTCTTTTCTCTCTCTCTTTATCTTTCTCCTCTCTTTCCTCTTTCTCTCTCTTTCTCTCTCTCTCTCCTTCCCCATCTCTCTCTCTCAGCTTCACTTTCCAAAAACAGCAATACAATAATATTTTTAATGCCACCAAAAAAGTGTACAAAGAAAAATGTCTCTATAATTCACTAAATTATCAGGAATTCTCTAAATTATGATTAGAATGGTGAGCTTATAATTCTATGTCAACTGAAAATCTGAGTATATTCAGAGTGCTAACTTTATGAAGTATTTCTGTTTTATCTATTCATCATACAATTTAAATTGTGCTAAACAAGAGGAATGATACGTGAGAGTAATACAATATACTCAGATAAAAAAAACAACTTTCTATTTGCTTCTGTTAATAAATTCTCTTATATCCTTTGTTGAAAAGCAGATAAGCAGGTGTAGGAGCCTATACTTGACTGGAGCAATATGTGGCAGCAGTTTTATGTTGACTGTTATACATTTGCAAGAACAGTAGGTGGCAGCAGTATTTCCAGTCATTTACTGTCCCAGAAATGTGCAAGCTACCTACCTAGATATCTCTTCAACAAAAAATATAATTTAAACAAAGTACATTTGATAACAGAAATAAATTGAAAACCTTAAAAATTGTCTGATTCCTGAAAGAACATTTTTTGGTTTCATGTCCCTTTAATTTTGACAATCACAAGAAGGGATAATCATAAAAACATAAGATGATAAAAAATATGCTTCATTCTCTTGGTATCCTTTGTTGAAAAAGCATATCTAGATAGGCTCAGGAGATTGGAGCTAGCTGCTGATTGGTGGCTGAATTTGTATTCCCATTTTCATTGGCTTACACATGTTTTCCGCTATCTCCCAGGAGTGCATTGCTTCTTCTTCAACAAAAGCTACCATGAGAATGAAGTAAAATAGATAAAAGAATTAAATTGTAAGTTGTTTAAAAACTTATAATTTATCTGAATCATGATTTATGTCCCTTTAAATAAATCTAAAGTACCAAATAAAGATATAAAATGTTTAATCAGGCATTATTCCTTTTCTTTAAAGTCCCCTATGATAGATTTCTGAACTTGTCAGGTCTCAAAGTTTTGAGAGAGAAAAAAAAAAGGTAAATCTTACTTTTGTGGACCAATAATATTCATGTTGAAAATCTCAAATGTTTTACTGACATAATCAGAAACCAACGATTCTTCTTGTTTCACTGAGCCAAGAATAAGATTTTCCATCTGAAGTCCAGGGAAAAGATCCACTTCCACCTGTAGGTAAAGTTCAGATTTTGCAAAGTAAATTCCATCTTCAATCACGTTTTTTTTTTTCTATAAATCCACAATCATGACCTTTTTGCCCCACTAGGGGATCAGTTATCTTTACAAGTAGAAGTATGTTTACTATAGTGAGTTCAGAATTTCTATTATTTTATGGTACCAGTTCATTATATAGATCAATATACTGAATTGTTTTTTCTTCTGTGTTTTTAACCAAACCCCTTCAACTCCTGCGTAAATGCTTGTTTTATTATTTCACTAACTGAGTAGTCTTTCTTATATTAAAGCATATGTATATTTTAAATTCTTCAGTCCTACTGTTTTTTTTTATACGGAGAGGTTAAATATTCTTTTACATCTTGTGGTTGGATCAGCGGCAATTTCTGCTCTGGACCAGCAGTGCACCACAGCTCCGGAGCGGCAATTCTACTGTGTATTTAACCCCTTTGCTGGGGGTTAAACACACAGTACTGTAGGGTCAAGAGTCTTATAGTGACATGCTCTAGTCTAGCGGATTAGAGCATGTAACTTTTTGACCATAATGTCCCTTTAAAAATTAAATTAGTCCATAAATGGCTAGATTACTAGTGAAGTACAGCTAATAGCACAATGTGCGTGATCTTGTTCTTGGTCTTGCAGTAAAATAAATGCAAAATCTGATATTACAAGTGGATGGTTACATTCCAATCCATGCCTCTGTTAAATGTAGCGCTTTTTGAGACCTAAAGTAACGCATTATCGCTTGCTAGTTTGCATATCAAAACATATGAAAATGCTATAGAAATAACGTTTTTATTTTTTAATAATAGGAAATCACAACTTCACAAGACTATTTGCATATGTTTAGTGCTCAAGCAATTTCCAACATGAATTTTACAGTGTGACCCCCATATCTCTATTATGTGGGGATTTAGTGCACCCATGCTATAGAACATGCAGATGTTAGTGTGTCCTAGACTATCATTTGATGGATAAAAGGCACTTTGGACTTGTAGTCTCGGCCGAAATGTCTAACAACAATAAAGCTGTGCACTTTCACTACTTCAGCATTTACCTGGCATACCCAACACTGTGATTGGTTAAAGCAGTGTAGCAACTCATTTACAACTTGCTTTTGATTTGCTAGAGAAAATCAGAAAAGATAAACATACCTAATAGGGATTCCAAAGGGTATCTACATGTACTGCTCTCAAACAGCATT
Organism: Bombina bombina; assembly: GCF_027579735.1. Classification (NCBI taxonomy): domain Eukaryota; kingdom Metazoa; phylum Chordata; class Amphibia; order Anura; family Bombinatoridae; genus Bombina; species Bombina bombina. Next base: position 168,261,403 of record NC_069509.1, read on the forward strand.
CATTCACCAAAAGGTTGGTTTTAAATGCTTATAAAACATTGTTTGTGCAGCCTTCACAATGCAGTGCCTAGTTTCCGATATATATTTATGTATATGTCACTATAAATAGATACATCTATGTGTAAACTATACTGTTTAAATATAGGTGGCAGAAAAGCTCAAATGTGGCTTAGCACTGAGGTTTGAAAATGGCCTACCAGAGAAAGGGTTAACACAAATTTGTTAATAACAAGTTTTCCCTACAACTTACTTTTGGAAGTCCTTCCGCACTCTTTATAATTTCTTGAAAGCATTGCAGTATTAAATTCCAACACTCTTCCAGACTTGGCTCAAACACTATTTTGGGTTCTTCCACTTTGAGCTTGAGAATAAGGATTTGAGGCGTAAAGAATTGCATCTCATTATATGATTCTTCAAAATCATTTCCATCCTGATAAACACAGGGAAAAGTTTACTGTATTTGTACATTATCAATAAAGTTCACAGAAATCCAAGAAAGAGAAAGCAACATAAGAAATATAGGGTCTGCTACCGCCATTATAGAAACCTTATCCTGAAAGGCAGCATGTGCTTAAAATCACAGGCACAACAGCAGCCAATAATTCTCTGACCAAGGAAAACAACCAACCCTGGAGGTGATTTTCAGGCTTTATGAGACTCATCATTAAAGGGACAGTTTACTCAAAAATGTTCTCCCCTTTAATTTGTTCTCAATAATCCACTTTACCTGCTTGAGTGTATTCAATTGTTTATGTGTATTTCCTTTACCTTTATATTAGCATTTTAAATAGTTGATTAAGCCTGTGGAATCCCCACTGTGGTGACATTTTATCACTGGAATATTCACCTAGCTGTTATTAAAATCCCTTCCCCCAGGTACACCCTTCTCTCGGAACTAAAGACACTCCCAATAGCCTTTGACTGGCATTTGATAAACCACTCCCTATTGAATTGCGGTATAAAGAACTGGAACATTCTCTATCTTTCTCTTTTTCTTATCTTACTTATCCTGGAAAGATGGCTGATGGTGGACACCTTGAAGAATGTGGCTAAGTATATTCCTATGATTCTTTTAGCAGTATTGGACAAATTGGGGTTATTGTAGTAAAGTTGCACTGTATTCAATATTGGACTGTTTTGCTGTAAAATAGATGTGTATATGTATATACCTGTAAATATTTCTCTTATTATTAACATATATTGATTCCAAATAAACTGTTTGGGAACAATGGAGACCCTCTCATAGAGTTTATTTCACAACTTACTTGTATTGGTTTAGTGGTTAACTAAATTAGACTTATATTTTAGATTAATTAATAACCACACCACCTAATCTGAAAGTTTCTGGCTTTAGGTCCAAGCTATAGACAAGCTGTGTAAACACAGCCAGCAGAAGAAATTACACTCCCAGTGGGGTACAGAAGAGATAAGGTAATAAAAATATTAATTTTCCATTGTTCTTTGGTTCACGGACAGATATAAGATATATATGTACACATTGTGATAAAGTAATGAGATATGATTATACCTACAAGTTTAAACCATTTTATTAGATTGTGGCTTCAAAAACACAACATCAGCTATTTCATATATACAAATAAACCTTAAAAAGCAAATCTCATACATTTTATACTCTGCAAAATCATTTGTAAAAACAAGTATTGGAAACACATAAAGGGAAAAACTATTTTACAGTATACTGTCCCTTTAAATTGCAGCTGTATTTCTCTAGGAACAAAGGATTCTGGATTCCCTTTATAACTTTTAGGGTTACTATACCAAAGCAATCTGCTAAACGAAAATATACAAGGGATAAAAAACAGCTGCACCTCAATGATAGGCCCATAAAGCCCAAAACGTATATCTAGAAATTGGTTGTTTGCAGGAGAATTTCCTGGTATTTTATGCCTGGAGAATCTTTCAGGACAAGGTCTGATTGGTTTAATATGGGGTAATTTCTCCTCTTTGAAAGGCTTAGTGGCCTTAAAGGGACAGTCTATACAAAAATTATTATTGTTTATAAAGATAGATAACACCTTTACTGCCCATTCCCCAGCTTTGCACAACCAATATGGTTATATTAATATACTTTATAACATTAAACCTCTAAATTTCTGCCTGTTTATAGGCCACAACAGACAGCCTCTTATCACATGCTTTTTAATTTGCTTTTCACAATAGACTTTTTCAAACCAACCAAGTATTGAACAATGCATGAATTAAACATCTGCCTCTGCCGATACAATGATGAAGTTGTCCTATACGAGTATCATACCTGTAATTTGTATTACATTTTCTATAATAAAATACAGTTAATCTAGTTTCAGCTCTTCTGACCAGTCAGTGTATAGTTAGCACAAATGAGACGTTCACAGTAAATTACAATTTGATGTCTGTATTAATTTTTTTTTAACTGAACTGTTAAACACAAATTAAGGTGGCCTTTGACATGTATATTGTAGGCATAAACATATAGGGACTCAATTCAAGATATAAGCTCCAATACACAAGAGGGTGCCACACACAGATATTATTTGCAGCTCCATAGATTGGTTTCGTCATTTAAGCAATTCTAATTTACTGCATTAAAGCCATTGATCAAAAGCACTAAGGTTATATGTACAATATTTAAAGGTCGTTAAAAAGATTTTGCTTACAATTGGCTAAACATATGAATATGTGTTGTTGGCATTATCACACTTTAAGTTGACCTCATTGGCATTTTTAGTGACTCTCTGCAGACCTTCATGGCATGGCAAATGATTGCAACTGATGTATTATCATACATTATAAATATAAAATGTATGCTTACCTGATAAATTTCTTTCTTTCCGGATATGGAGAGTCCACAACGTCATTCAATTACTACTGGGAACCAATACCCAAGCTAGAGGACACAGAATGAACAGGGAGGGAGAACAAGACAGTCAGACCTAAACAAAAGGCACCACAGCTTGACAAACCTTTCTCCCAAAAGAGGTAAAAGTATCAAATTTGGAAAATTTGGAAAAAGTATGCAGAGAGGACCAAGTTGCAGCCTTTCAAATCTGTTCCACAAAAGCTTCATTTTTTTGAAAGCCGAAGAAGAGGAGACAGCCCTAATGGAATGAGCTGTAATTCTCTCAAGAGGCTGCTGTCCAGCAGTCTCATAAGAAAAACAAATTATATTTCTCAACTAGAGGGAAAGAGAAGTAGCAGTAGCCTTTTGACCCTTACGCTTTCCTGAGAAACAAACAGGGCAGAAGACTGGCGAAAATCCTTAGTCGCCTGTAGGTAGAATTTTAGAGCACGCACAACATCCAAGTTGTGCAACAGACGTTCTTTATGAGAAAGATTGGGACAGAGAGAAGGAACAACAATTTCTATCCGAAACCACTTTAGGAAGAAACCCCAATTTGGTACGAAGAACCGCCCTATCCGCATGAAAGATAAGGTAAGGCGAATCACACTGCAAAGCAGAGAGTTCCAAAACTCTCCGAGCAGAAGAGATAGCAATAAGAAACAAAACCTTCCAAGATAGCAACTTAATATCTATGGAATGCATTGGCTAAAACGGAGCCTGCTGCAAAACTTTAAAGAGATGGTAAACTATGACTACCTCGAATTAACAATCTGAATTGCAGTCCCAAAACAATGTGAGTTTAATTCATCATATACACATATTCACAGTATATATCTATATATTTATGATTATATATATAATTATTTTATATATTTATCGTCCTCCCGTAGATCGTCCTCCATTATTTTAGTCAGGTCACGTTTTTTTAGACAACCAATGATATACCAGGCCACTCGTCGACACACCCCTAACAAAATACGCCCTTCTAGACTTCTGCGCATGCCCTACATACAATGTATTGCGTACAGTTCTCTAACGCATGCGCAGAGAGAGGAACAAAGGTTGACATGCCAGTGCTGTGACGTGGAGAGGGGTGTTTCAGCGCTCTCGCCGGGATGAAGATAATACCAGGAAGTAATGCATGGGGAGGAGCAATGAGCGTTTCGACTCTGTGAGTAAAATATAAATTTGTTATACATAAGAACATCGTAATTTATAACATATATGGGCGAATTGTGTGATCAATACCTGCAGAATAAAAATTTGATGCTCAAGTAGTAAAAATTTACCATCACTTTAAGAACAAGATTAAGGCTCCATGGAGGAGCAACAGGTTTAAACACAGGCTTGATTCTGACAAAAAGATTGAACATCTGGCAGATCTGGCAGATCTGTCAGACGCTTGTGTAACAAAATATATAATGCAGAAATCTGACCTTTCAGAGAACTGACTGACAACTCTTTCTCCAGACCTTCCTGGAGAAAAGACAAAATTCTAGGAATCCTAACCCTACTCCAAGAGTAGCACTTAGATTCACAACAATAAAGGTATTTACGCCATACCTTTTTTTTTCTTCGAGTAACAGACTTGCGAGCCTGGATCATGGTCTCAATGACCGACTCAGAAAATCCACGCTTAGACAGAACTAAGCGTTCAATCTCCAAGTAGTCAGCTTCAGAGAAACGAGATTTGGATGGAGGAATGGACCCTGAGTTAGAAGGTCCTTCCTCAGAGGCAACCTCCAAGATGGCCGAGATTACATCTTTACTAGGTCTGCATACCAGATCCTGCAAGGCCATGCAGGAGCTATTAGAATTACCAATACTCTCTCCTGTTTGATACGAGCAAAAACTCGTGGAAGGAGCGCAAATGGAGGAAACAGGTATGCTACACCGAAATCCCAAGGAACCACCAGAGCATCTATCAGAGCAGCCTAGGATATCGACCTTGAAAGCTTGGCGTTCTGCCGAGACACTATCAGATCCAACTCTGGCACCCCCCATTTGAGGGTTAACCTTGAGAACACCACTGGATGGAGAGCCCACTCACCGGGATGAAATGTCTGTCTGCTCAGGAAATCTGCTTCCCAGTTGTCCACTCCAGGAATGTGGATGGCAGATAGACAACAATTGTGAGCTTCCGCCCACTGAATAATCTGTGCCACCTCCTTCATGGCTAAGGAACTCTGAGTTCCTCCCTGCTGGTTGATGTAAGCCTCTGAGTTGATGTTGTCTGACTGAAACCTGATAAACCGGATAAGGACAATTGAGGCCAAGGCATCAGAGCATTGTAAATTGCTCTCAATTTCAAGATGTTTATGGGGAGAGCAGACTCCTCCCGAGTCTATAGTCCCTGCACCTTTAACGAGTCCCAGACTGATCCCCAGCCTAGCAGGCTGGTGTCCGTGGTCACAATCACCCAGGAAGGTCTCCAGAAGCATGTGCCCTGAGATAGATGGTCCTGAGAAAGTCACCACGGGAGAGAGTCTCTTGTTGACTGGTCTAGATCTATCCTCTGAGACAGATCCGAATGGTCTCCGTTCCATTGTCTGAGTATGCATAATTGAAGAGCTCTCAAATAAAATCGAGCAAAGGGCATGAAGTCCATGGAAGCGACTATCAGACCAATTACCTCCATACATTGAGCCACTGATGGCCGAACAGTAGACTGTAGAGAGAGGCAAAAAGATTGGGAATCTATTATGGTCCCTAAGAAAACCACCCTTATAGCTGGAACAAGGGAACTCTTTTGCAGATTCACTTTCCAACCATGGGAACATAGAAAAGACAACAAGATCTCTGTATGAGAGTTTGCTTGTTGAAAAGATGGCGCCTGAAAAAATATGTCATCCAGGAATGGCGCCACTGCAATTCCCTGAGACCTGATCACTGCCAAGAGAGCCCCCAGAACCTTTGAGAAAATTCTGGGAGCTGTGGCAAGGCCAAACGGAAGAGCCACAAACTGAAAGTGTTTGTCTAGAAAGGCGGGCGAATCTCAGGAATTTGTGATGATCCCTGTGGATGGGAACATGAAGATACGCGTCCTTCAGGTCTATGGTCGTCATGAAGTGACCCTCTTGGACCAAAGGAATAATGGAACAAATGGTTTCTATTTTGAAGGACGGTACCCTGAAAAACTTGTTGAGGCACTTTAGGTCTAAAATGGGTTGAAAAGTTCCCTCTTTTTTTGGGCACCACGAACATATTCAAATAGAATCCTAGACCCTGTTCCCTTACTGGAACTGGAACAATCACTCCCAGGGAGGAAAGGTCCTGAACACAGTTCAAGAATGCCTCTCTTTTTACCTGGTCTGCAGATAATCTTGAGAGGCAGAATCTACCCCTGGGAGGGAAAGTTTTGAATACTATTTTGTAACCCTGAGATACTATGTCCACAGCCCAAGGATCTGGGACATCTCGTCTCCACGCTTAACAAAACAGGGAAAGTCTGCCCTCCACTTGATCCAATCCTGGACCGGGGGCCGACCCTTCATGCTGACTTAGACTCAGCTGATGGTTTCTTTGATTGCTTCCCCTTATTCCAAGACTGATTGGGCTTCCAAGAAGACTTGGACTGCTCCTGCTTGGAAGATGGAGAGGAAGACTTTTGACCTTTGAATCTACGAAAGGAACGAAAATTACTTTGACGTCCTTTGAGTCTGTTCTTGTCTAGCAGGAAGAAAAGACCCTCCCCCCCCCGTAATATCAGAAATTATTTCTGCCAGACCAGGTCCGAACAAGGTCTTACCCTTGTAAGGAAGCGCTAGAAGCTTGGACTTAGATGTAACATCAGCTGACCAAGATTTTAGCCACAATGCCCTGCGGGCTAGGACAGTGAAGCCAGACATCTTGGCTCCCAGTCTAATAATTTGCATGTTAGCATCAGAAATAAAGGAATTGGCTAGTTTGAGAGCCTTAATCCTATCTTGTTTCTCCTCCAACGGAGTCTCTACTAAATTCATTCAGACAAGGTGTTGCACCAAAAAGATGTCGCACTTGCTACTGTGGCAATACAAACTGCAGGTTGCCATTGAAGACCTTGATGAACATACATCTTCTTCAAATAAGCTTCCAGCTTTTTGTCCATGGGATCCTTAAAGGAGCAGCTATACTCTATAGGGATCATAGTTCTCTTAGCCAGAGTAGAAATAGCCCCTTCTACTTTAGGCACCGTGCACCAAGAATCTTTAATGGAGTCAGCAACAGGAAACATCTTTTTAAAGACGGGAGACGGGGAGAAAGGAATCCCTGGCTTCTCCCATTCCTGTAAAATAATCTCAATCACACGGTCTGGGACAGGAAAAATGAGGAAGAGGAAGGAACATCATAGTATTTATTAAGTTTACTAGACTTCTTAAGGTTGACAATGACAGAGGAGTCGTCCAAAGTAGCCAATACCTCCTTTAACAGTACACACAGGTGTTTATTGTTTACTTCTTCAGTATCAGATGAAGGAATAATACTGTCCGAATCTGAGATTTCACCCTCAGAGGCTACCGGTGTATCCTCCTCATCTGACTTATGAGGGAGGACAACCTGCGTAGCAGTAGGTGGAACAGGAACCTTACTATCTGAATTAAATTTTCTCTTGTGTTTTCCCAGCATAGGAAAAGCAGATAATGCCGCAGATACCACAGAAGATAACTGTGCAGCAATATCTGCAGGCAAATAAACTCCTCCAGGAGGCTGAGAGGAACTGCAGGGCACTGTATGTGACGCCATAGAGTCTTGGGGCATTTGAGGAGAAAGCTGTGGCATTGCCTGAACAGTATCATCCTAAGAGACATTGGGCTCAGTGAGCAACAATTTATCTTTAACTTGAAGTGTTCTAGCTAAGCATGCAGCACAGAATTGCATAAAAAAAACAATTTGTGCCTCTAGGCATAACAAGCATTTGTCAAAGGACACAGAGACTTCCATGTCCATAATACTAAACAAAAAATTCCCCAAATTGTAGCAATTTTTTAAATACACTGTCACTTTAAGAATTTTTAATACTACAGCCGCTTAACATTATGAAAAAAGTCTTTAAAATAATAAACCAATCAGGCCCCCTACACCTTAGACAGGCAGCAATGTGTTAGGAAACAAAGCAAGGACTATCTCACAACTTCCTAACTGCTTAAAAGCCACCACTACTCTATTGAAGAGATTGACGTGGACTTAGCTAAACCCAAATCCTTGCTTGCAGGGAAAAAAACCCAAAAAAGGAATTCATTTCTTCAGACACCAAACTTCCCCTCCTCCATTGACAGAGACAAAGAGAATGACTGGGGATTATAGGTAGGGGAGTGACACTTAAAAGCTTTGCTGTGGTGCTCTTTGCCTCCTCCTGCTGACCAGAAGTGATATTTCCACTAGTAATTGAATGACGTTGTGGACTCTCCATATCTTAGGAAAGAAATCATGTTAATGATATTAATTTTAGCTGTGTAGTTAAAGGGACAGTCAACACAAATGGTAAACTGCATGATTATAACCCTTCACATATAAGACAATTTTTGCAATGAAAATTGCAGCTTTATTTTGTCAAATGAGTATATTGTTTAATGTTTATTCTTTTCACTTATTTCCCTGTCCCTCAGAACAAAAGAACCCCTGCAAACCAATCACAAACTAATATTCAGATATAGTACAAACTCTGTTTGCACATGTGCAGACTGGGGTAGCCTGTCCTCTTGTATTCGCTTAAGGAGGTTTAGTACTGATTCAACTTAGTTAATATTGCAAACAATGATTTTCGTATCATGATTGTTGATGCAAAACTGATAATCCACCTTTTAAAAGCATGTGACACCACAGAAGTTTAGGGAGGGATGGAAAAGTAAACAAAAGCTCACATAAATTGCCTAAAAGTATTAACCCAAGCCTCCCTGGGAGAAAATGAAACAAACACATTTTTAGATGTATTTTACAACAAAAGGCTGCAAAATAAATAATGAATGTATATTGCAATGCTATTTCACTTGCAATAATGAAACATTTTATGCAATGTTGAAATGTCTAGTTTAATGGTACTTTAAGATCAACTGAGAGGGCAGGTGTTCTGTCGAGAACTTCAATCTGTCAAAAACTCCAATCTGACGTCACTTCCGGTATTTCCATACATCTGATTGGTCCATGTCCTGTGAGTGACAGGATTCACAACCAATCAGATAGGCCCTGTAATCACCTATCTTCGCTATCTATTTTGCCTCCGCCTGGGGGGTTCAAGGGGGGTGAAGCCCCCCTTGTAAACCTCATTCCCCAAGGTTTACTTAGGGTGTATGCCAAAGGGTCTGCGGTGGCCCCCCAGAGGCAAAACAGATATTAAATAAAAGAGTCACCGGAGGTGACGTCAGATTGGAGTTTTTGACGAATTGGAGTTCTCGACATAACAAAGGAAGTCAAGAGCTCCCTTAAAACAATTTAAATATGACAATGTATCAATCTTTTGACAAATATACAAGGAACAAGGAAATGTACATATTGGGGTGGAAAAAAACATCAATGGTTTACCAGTTGGGAAAAATATTACTATGCATTATTTTACTTAAATGACACATGCATTTATAAACACATACAACACACTTAACATTACATAGCACATTAAACACACACACTTTACTTTTTAAAAAAGGGTGTGAGTGGGGAAAGGTGCAATAAGAGGGCACAGAGGTGGTACGTGACAGAGGGAGAAACTGGGAGAGCGATAGAAAAATATCTGATAGAGAGAGAAATAGGAAGAGAGGGAATTAAAAGAGAGGAGTGAATCTGAGGATAGAGTAAGCAAGAATGAAGTATGAGTGTAAGGCAAGTGAGTGTGAGTGAAAGTGGAATAGGAGAAGGTGAGAAAGCAAATAGTGTAGTCTAAAAAAGCAAAATACCATTAGTCAAGGCTACAAGTACTCTTCACAACTTAAATGACAAATATATGTTCTCCAAATTTAACAATGAAAAAAAAAAAAAAAAGTTAGAGTTTTTAAAACAATACTTAAAGGGACACTGAACCCAATTTTTTTCTTTTATTATTCAGATAGAGCAGCAATGTTAAGCAACTTTCTAATTTACTCATATTATCAATTTTTCTTTGTTCTCTTTGTATCTTTATTTGAAAAACAGGGATGTAAAGCGCTATATTTAGCCACCAATCAGCAAGCGATACCCAGGTGCTGAACCAAAGATGGGCTGGCTCGTAAGCTTTACATTCCTGCTTTTTCAAATAAAGATACCAAGAGAACGAAGACAAAATGATAATAGGAGTAAATTAGAAAGTTGCTTAAAATTGTTGCTCTATCTGAATCATGTAAGAAAAAAATTGGGTTCAGTATCTCTTTAAAGGGACATTAAACACTTTGAGATGGTAATATAAAATGATAAATTGTATATATAAAACAGCTCTGCAATATACTTTCATTATTTATTTTGTCCTCTTTGCCTGTAATTCCATTCTGAAATTGTGAGCTTTTCAGTTCCTGTTAGAAATGGAAGTGCAGAACACTGTTAAATCCAGCACAACCATTGGCTGCACACTCTAATGACCTATGCATAACTGTCCCTAATTGGCCACAGCAGAGAAGGTAACACAAGTTACAACATGGCAGCTCCCAGTGTTTTATAGACACTAAAACTTTACACTTATTTTGTCACTTTTTAAACAACTAATGAAACTTTAAAAAATACATCTACATGTTAGTCATGGACTAATCTTTTCTTTGAATGCATCATTCTATCTAGCATGTATTTAGTGTTTAATGTCCCTTTAAGTTGAGTGTTAGCTGTACCAAAAATACATTGTAAATTTATACTAGAAATCATATGCTGTACTGTATGTAGTGTCTGTCCAACAAAAGGTTGCATTTTCTATGATTGTAAATATTCTGTAAACAAAAAAAAAAAATGGGTCTTGTAGCTAAGTTAGCTCAGAAATGGTGGTGGTTCTCCAATAGAAATTATCTTCAATGAGTGAGAAATGCTGACGAAAAACAAAATATACAAGATTGCCTTCTATTTATTTTTTTTCTGTTCAAAGAACAAGCTAGCAATAAAGACGTGTTAAACTTGCCAAAATAATTGCTTGAAGAGAATCTGCTGAATTTGAATATCTCTTTTAAATTGCCCCATGCAAACTACCAAGGACGTTAACACAACACAAAGGCGCTTGCAATTCATGAAATAATTCAATATTTTCAAATGGCCTATAATGGCTTTGAATATGAACACCCAAGAAAAAGCCAAAGTATGCAAAATAATTCACATGGCTCTTCTGACAGACTGGAATTTCGTCCATAGAGGGATAGCAAAGTTTGCATAAAGTAATCTTTTATAATTTGATAACCATTATCATTTGATGGAGCCTTTCTAAGAGCTAGCCCTATTGTCACAAAGACACCTTACCTTGTGTATACTGAAGAAAGAAAGGAGATCTTGCAGCGAATTGATGACCATTCTACGCAGTTGTAAAGACATAAGTGCTCCAACACAGGAAAAAAACTCCTGCACCAGCAGCGTTGAATCATTGTCATTTTGGGGAACTAAATGAATCCATTTATCTTTTTCAGCTATAAAACGTTTAGCACAATTTGGAATCCATCTGAAATGACCAAAACAGAGTCTAAGTAACAAACTTATACACGTCATTGCTAACACTGCGCTTATTCCCACATATGAATAGATTTAATTAGTTGTATTATATTAAATTACTTTTTGATACAGGAAGTACCTTACAAAGCACAACATAAACTGCATACCAGGATTTACTTAAAAATACATTGTACTCAGATATGTTTGGCTAAAACTTTGTATTTTCAAATGTATTCTTTTTAAATCGCTTTTCATGTGCATGCTAAGAGGCCTATTTATCAAAGGTCTGTCGGGCCTGATCCGACAGTGTGTACCTGATCCGACAGACCTCGCTGAATGCGGAGAGCAATATGCTCTCCGTATTCAGCATTGCAGAATACGCCGCCCCTGCAGATTTGCGACCAATCGGCCGCCAGCAGGGGGGTGTCAATCAACCCGATCGTACTCGATCGGGTTGAATTGTGACGATGTCTGTCCGCCTGCTCAGAGCAAACGGACAGGGTTATGGAGCAGCGGTCTTTAGACCGTTGCTTCATAACTGCTGTTTTTGGCGAGCCTGCAAACACGGGCCCTCAAGTTCCATTCAGAGCTTGATAAATGGGCCTCATAATCTACTTTTCCTTGTCAGACTTTTCTCTACAAGCCAGTGAGCACAAATCACAGGTTATGTAATACACAATGTCTCGTACGTTAATTTCCATGTTTTCCTCACATTCAATAAAGAAAAAAATAATCTAAAGCGATATTAACCAGTGCTCCTTTAGTAAAAACAAATATGTTAAATCAAATCAAACATAAAAAGAAACAGATTGTGTTTTCTTGCAAAATGAGCACTTTGAAATTGACAGTGTAGCCCTTTCCCTTGGGAAATAAGATAGCTGACATGTCTATTAACTAAGGTTGCATTCTGACTCTTCTGAGCATGGGCAAATCTGACTCGCCGTTTACCTAGTATTCACCTAATACTAAACCAGCTAATGTTACTCTAGAAGTTTTATATCAAGCTAGATAAGTTTCCTTTAGAGACCCCAGCCCCCTTGTAGGGCTGTGACCTGAAGTAATGTACACTGCATAAATTAAGTTAAAAAAATGAAAGAAATAAAAGGTAAAATCCATTTAAAATGATGAATAATACATATTGCAAAGCACTGCTTAACGCTTTTTTATTACAACAATGAAACAGTTTTTTTTTATCCATTTAACCTTACATAGTTCAGGTAGACATCTTAAGGAGACTTTATAATTCAATTCTGTTATCCAATTAACTTAGCTCTCTTGGTATCCATTGTTGAAAAACATATCTAGGTAGGCTCAGGAGCAGCAACACACTAATGAGAGCTAACAGTTTGATGATTGATGATTACATACATAATCATTTTCTCAATGGCTGTCTTCAGCTAGGTCCCAATAGTGCAATGCACCTTTGGAGTTGTTTTTATCTATGTGTTTAACACTTTTGCAGGAGTTAAACACAGTTATATGCAATCAATTGTGCAATAATAAAACACATTCTAGCATTTTTTTTGCACTTCTATGCACCTTAAATAAACCTGGGAAAAGGGTATTATTGAGAACAATGGTTAAAGGGACATAAAAGTAAAATAGGCCATGAATTGGTGTAATCCAAGGATTGTATATTTAAAGGGACAGTCTAGTCAAAATGAAACTTTCATGATTCCGATAGGGCATGTCATTTTAAAGAACTTTCCAATTGACTTTTATCATTAAATCTGCTTTGTTCCCTTGGTGGTAATTTTGAAAAGCTAGACCTAGGTAGGTTCAAAATGATTTCTAAACCGTTAAAAGCAGCCTCTTAGCTCAGAGCATTTTGAAAGTTTTTTACAGTTAGACAGTACTAGTTCATGTGTGTCATATAGATAACATTGTGCTCACTCCCTGGAGTTATTTAGGAGTCTGCATTGATTGGCTAAACTGCAAGTCTGTCAAAAGCACTGAGATAAGGGGGCAGTCTGCAGAGGCTTAGATACAAGGTAATCACAGAGGTAAAAAGTGTGTTACTATAACAGTGTTGGTTATGCAAAACTGGGGAATGGGTAATAAAGGTATTATCTATCTTTTTAAACAATAAAAATTCTGATGTAGACAGCCCCTTTAAAAAAACGGTGTGCCTAATGCGCTCTCAGTATCTCCCCTTGAATTGCTATAGTGAATACGCTAAGCGGATGCAAGAGGGAAGGAGAAGAAGAAATGAACTATAGGTTTTATAAGGATAGTGAATTAAAAATATATAAAATAACATAGGAATAAAAATACAGATACTGGGTTCCATTTGCTATTGGTTAGGCAGACATGATTCGGTCTGCCAGACCTCGCTGCTGCATTTATCGTTGCACAAGCATTGCACCTGCCTGACAGTAGGCCCGCCCACTAGTAGGGGCTGGCAATTATCCCGATCGGGAGGATTTAAATCCACCACATTTTAGGTGGCAGACAGGTTAAGGAGCAGTGGTCCTAAAGGTACAGAAGTCAAAATTAAACTCGCATGAGTCAGATAGAGCAGAAATTTTAAAACAACTTTCCAATTTACTTTCTTTAACAAAATGCGCACAGTCTCTTTATATTTACTTTTTGAGTCACCAGTTCCTACTGAGCATGTGCAAGAATTCAGAGTATATGTATTTGTGATTGGCTGATGGTTATCACATGATGCAGGAGTGGAAATATACATAACTTTGAAACTTGTCAGAAATAAATCTACTACTCATTTTAAGTTCAGACTAAGTGCTATTGCATTGTCTTGTTATCATGCATGTGTTGATTATGCATATCTACTGTATTTAATGGTCCTATGGGCCTCCGAAGCAGAAATTGCTGCTTGGTCAAGGGAGCGCACTGGCATCTTAAACATGCAAAGTGTGTAGCCTTGAAAAAAAATATCCACAATGCAAGAGAGTATACTTACTGACATAACAATGAATTGGAGTTACAATGAAATAGACCCAAATCTTGTGCAACTATTAATAGTAAACAATACCTCTTTTCTGAGAAATAAAAAGTGTCTATGAAATACCATATGTGACAATGTTAAAAAAAATGTAACCCCAATTGGTCTACAAATAAAAGTCAGAAAGACAAATAATAAATGTAAAATAGTGAACCTCATAATGACCTAGATTACAAGTTGTGCGCAAAACCCGGTGCGTAAATAACACTAAACATTTAGCGGTACCGCACTTTTCATAGCGCTGCCATTACAAGTTACAAAAAATCTTTCTTGTGTTGTGCGGTATGGTGTGTTAAGCTCCATACCACACAAAAGCCAAGTCCTGACTTGATGTGCTCGTGCACGTATCCCCCCCATAGACATCGATGAAGAAAAAGTGTTAGAAAAAACTAACACCTGCGATTGCGGAATGGCGATCGCTATAACGCATTCCCCAATTATGTCTATGGAGACAAGAAAGTTTGTTATAAATCTAACACCCTAACATAAACCCCTAGTCTAAATACCCCTAATCCTCCCCCCCGACATTGCCAAAACTAAATAAAGCTATTAACGCCTAAACCGCCGCCCCCGACATTGCTAACACTAAATAAACCTATTAACCCCTAATGCGCCGCCCACCCGCATCACCAACACTAAATAAACCTATTAACCCCTAATCTGCCGCCCACCTGCATCGCCAACACTACTATAAACCTATAAACCCCTGTCGCCCACCCGCATCGCTAACATCTAAATAAAATTATTAACCCCTAAACCGCCAAACACCCACATTGCAACTACCGAAATTTAAATTAAACTTACAATATAACTACCTTCAAATAAATGAAAACTTACCATTGAAATAAAAAAAAACTAAACTTAAACTACAAATAAACCTAACATTACTATTTAAAAAAAAAAAAAAAAAAAAATACCAAAAATAAAAAAACCTAAATTACAAAATTAAAAAATCCTAACACTACAGAAAAAATAAAAAACCTAACATTACAAAAAATAACAAAGGGCTCCATGTACTAAGCAGTCAGCGAGCTACCCGCAAAAAATATTGCGTCAAAACTCGCAAACTGATATGTACAAAGTCGTCAACTATGTTCAAACCCGCATATTTAAAATTGCGAGCGTACTTATCCGCCAAACCTCGCTACCTCTCCATTTTTCACTGTAATTAGACACATTTGACCACCAAGTCGCCATAAACTAATGTACTAAAAAATCTATTTGTCCGTTTGCTACAATTTCCGCTCCCAACTCGTTATTTTTGCCTCGCCACCTTTTAGGTAGCGGGCAAGGTACAAAAGCATAGGAAAGTCAATGTTGACGCCAGTCTAGACATACAGGGAGTGCAGAATTATTAGGCAAATTAGTATTTTGACCACATCATCCTCTTTATGCATGTTGTCTTACTCCAAGATGTATAGGCTCGAAAGCCTACTACCAATTAAGCATATTAGGTGATGTGCATCTCTGTAATGAGAAGGGGTGTGGTCTAATGACATCAACACCCTATATCAGGTGTGCATAATTATTAGGCAACTTCCATTCCTTTGGCAAAATGGGTCAAAAGAAGGACTTGACAGGCTCAGAAAAGTCAAAAATAGTGAGATATCTTGCAGAGGGATGCAGCACTCTTAAAATTGCAAAGCTTCTGAAGCGTGATCATCGAACAATCAAGCGTTTCATTCAAAATAGTCAACAGGGTCGCAAGAAGCGTGTGGAAAAACCAAGGCGCAGAATAACTGCCCATGAACTGAGAAAAGTCAAGCGTGCAGCTGCCAAGATGCCACTTGCCACCAGTTTGGCCATATTTCAGAGCTGCAACATCACTGGAGTGCCCAAAAGCACAAGGTGTGCAATACTCAGAGACATGGCCAAGGTAAGAAAGGCTGAAAGACGACCACCACTGAACAAGAGACACAAGCTGAAACGTCAAGACTGGGCCAAGAAATATCTCAAGACTGATTTTTCTAAGGTTTTATGGACTGATGAAATGAGAGTGAGTCTTGATGGGCCAGATGGATGGGCCCGTGGCTGGATTGGTAAAGGGCAGAGAGCTCCAGTCCGACTCAGACGCCAGCAAGGTGGAGGTGGAGTACTGGTTTGGGCTAGTATCATCAAAGATGAGCTTGTGGGGCCTTTTCGGGTTGAGGATGAAGTCAAGCTCAACTCCCAGTCCTACTGCCAGTTTCTGGAAGACACCTTCTTCAAGCAGTGGTACAGGAAGAAGTCTGCATCCTTCAAGAAAAACATGATTTTCATGCAGGACAATGCTCCATCACACGCGTCCAAGTACTCCACAGCGTGGCTGGCAAGAAAGGGTATAAAAGAAGAAAATCTAATGACATGGCCTCCTTGTTCACCTGATCTGAACCCCATTGAGAACCTGTGGCCCATCATCAAATGTGAGATTTACAAGGAGGGAAAACAGTACACCTCTCTGAACAGTGTCTGGGAGGCTGTGGTTGCTGCTGCACGCAATGTTGATGGTGAACAGATCAAAACACTGACAGAATCCATGGATGGCAGGCTTTTGAGTGTCCTTGCAAAGAAAGGTGGCTATATTGGTCACTGATTTGTTTTTGTTTTGTTTTTGAATGTCAGAAATGTATATTTGTGAATGTTGAGATGTTATATTGGTTTCACTGGTAAAAATAAATAATTGAAATGGGTATATATTTGTTTTTTGTTAAGTTGCCTAATAATTATGCACAGTAATAGTCACCTGCACACACAGATATCCCCCTAAAATAGCTATAACTAAAAACAAACTAAAAACTACTTCCAAAACTATTCAGCTTTGATATTAATGAGTTTTTTGGGTTCATTGAGAACATGGTTGTTGTTCAATAATAAAATTAATCCTCAAAAATACAACTTGCCTAATAATTCTGCACTCCCTGTATATAAAAGGCAGTAATATCAGCATTGTACTTACATTCTTGATTTCAGAAGCTATGGAGACACTTCTGTATTTGTTTATTCTCCGTGTGATGCAAATCCGGCCTAAAAGACAGAATACTGGAAATGTCGCTAATCAATTGGTTAGGAGAAGGAGAGTTCGTGTCCCCGTGTATTCCTTCCACGGGTTGGTTTGCACTGCCTTTCTGACCGAGAGATCATACAAAGATTCCGGCTTGATCGTGAATCCATATTAAACCTGTATCGAGAGATTGAAGATTATTTGGAGCCGATGACGGCTCGTTCACGAGCTATTCCGGGACTATTGAAACTATTAGCTGCATTGCATTTTATGGCAACAGAATCCTTTCAGGCAGTTTCTAGCGTCATTATTGGAATGAGTCAATCTGCTTTTTCACACCACTTATCAAAAGTCATAGGGGCTATGATGGTTATTTTTCCTCGATATATTTGTTTGCCATCTACCCCAGAAGAATGGCAATCTATAAAGTCAAATTTCAGTAGGATGGCTGGGATGCCCAATGTCCTAGGGGCCATAGACTGTACCCATGTTGCTGTAAGACCACTTCAAGCTCGTGAGGAGATCTATAGGAATAGAAAGCATTTCCATTCCTTGAATGTTCAGATGGTCTGTGACCCCAACATGAGGATAATCAGTGTCCGTTCAAACTACCCAGGCTCATGTCATGATTCTTACATCTTAAGGCAGACTGGCTTATACCGGAAGTTCGAGGACAGAGATATGCCTGAAGGATGGCTTCTATGTAAGCATAACTGGCGTCTAATTTGTCGTTTTTAATTTCCATGTACATTAATTGCGCCAAATTTGTCGACTGTAATTAAAGTGTAAAGTATTGTATATTTTTAATTTGTATCGTATTAGTTCTCAATCTTAATAATTATTTTTATATTAATATTTATATTTCTTTTATGTCCTATTAGGAGATGGAGGGTACTCATGTACAGAATGGCTATTGACTCCCTATAACAACTCACAGACCAGAAATCAAGTATGTTTCAATGAAGCACATCGATCTACCAGGGGGATAATTGAGAGGACTTTCGGTCTTTTGAAAATGCGGTTTCGATGTCTTGATCGTTCTGGCGGCGCTATGCAGTATGCACCTGAGAAAGTCACGACTACTATGAAGTTTCTGACACCTTGCATGTCACATGTTAATAATTGGCCATACAATTCTACTGACATTTAAGTACATTAGCTTAGTCGTGGCGAGCGAGGCGTCAAATGTATCAATAATCCGCCACTGCTCTCGGCGGGCTAGACGTGTCTATTTATGGGTGGATTATTAGTACATAGTGACAGCGGACACCATTTCGCCCGTGGCGAGTAACGGCGAGTTTATCCGCGTCTACAATGTCGGATTAATTGACGGCTTAGTACACGGAGCCCAAAGTCTAAAATTTGCGAAAAATAAAAAAATTCTAAGATTAAAAAATATAGGAAGGGAATTATCCAAAATAAAAAAGTAAACCTAATCTAATACCCCTATAAAAAAAGCCACCCTAAAATAAAAACACCTCCTAATCTAACAATTAACTACCAATAGCCCTTAAAAGGTCCGTTTGTAGGGCATTGCCATATGTTTAACAGCTCTTTTACATACAAAACTACAAATTACCCCCTAACAATACAAGGCACCACCCACCCAACCCCCCAAAATAAAAAAGACCTAACTCTAAAAAAAACAAGCTACCCAGTATTTGTATGGGCATTGCCCATAAAAAAACAAAAAAAGCACTAATCTTAAAAAAAAAACACCCCAAAAAACAAACAAAAAACTAATACTGACCCCGAAATATGCAAAAAGGCAGCAGCACAAGTAATAAAGTCTTTATTTAGGACAAGAGAAAAGAAAAACACAACATTTCGGGGCTCACCCCTTAATCATACACATGATTAAGGGGTGAGCCCAGAAACGTTGTGTTTTTCTTTTCTCTTTTTGGAATCTTGGGAACAGTCCCTACAGCAGGCACAGTGTGTTGTGCTAGTTGTGCTGGACTCCTGCCCTTTTCTATAACTAACCCCCGAAATAGGTACTCACCATTCCCGAAGTCTGGCGGTCTTCTTCCAGACAGCCCCATCTTCATCCAGCGCGGGCCATCTTCTTTCTTCATCCCGGTGGCGCGGAGCGAAGGGGGCGCGGAGCGGAGCAGGAACAGTGCCCGCGCAGACATCCATCATGGAGTATCCTCTTCATGCGATCGTCCGCCGCACAATGAAGATTAAATGCAACGGAACAGTTTTATATTGGGGTACATTTCATTGCTATTGGCTGAAATATTCAAATCAGCCAATAGGATGAGAGTTGCGTAAATCCTATAGGCTGATTTGAATATTTTAGCCAATGGGAATGCAAGGTACCCCAATATAAAATGGGTACCTTGAATTCAATCTTCAGTGTGCAGTGGACGATCGCATGAAGAGGACCCTACACGTCAGATGTATGCACAGCCGCCGTTCCAACTCCGCACCACTGGGATGAAGTGTAATGAATTAATTCACTGTATCAATTCAATCCTTTGTATGGATCACAACTGTGGATGATAGGTTTTGTATCACTTAGCTGTAAATTAACATATGGATAAATGTTAATTTTAGGGCACAAAGTGAGTTTATATTGAATTCACAAACTTGGATTAATCTGTGAATAGGTGAAGAATCTCTCACTATGTTTATACTTGCAAATAATAAAGTATAAATTTCCACACTGGAAAAATAGCAATGAAGATTTTATGCTGGTAATATAATTCTAAGTACAGCCAAAATGTTTAGGAAACCACTGAGACCACACTACCTGCATATAGAGATTAGCAGGAAAATGTTCTGTAGCAGCAGAGTGTGTGAATCAGTGAGACAGGCTGAGACAGAATGGTAGAACAGCTGATATGAAATCTGCTTGTAAGCTGAGCCGTCTGGAATAGTTGTGATGTCACTGCTTAGGAATGTCTTGCTGTGAGCAGCTCCGTGTTTGCTGAAACTTGCAATGCAGACTGGCAGTTGAATTAGAGGTAAACAGTTTACCGGGAATTGTAACAGTATCAATCTTGCAAATTGTGACAAGCAGGTCACGCTGTTGTAGTGTCAATAAATCACTTGATAAACTTCAGCAGTAGCGGAGCAGAAGTAGCAAGTTCTGCCTAGGCAGAAAGCAATCCAGTTTCCTTGTAGAAATTCAGGTTAAAGATTTAGGAATAAACTTTCTTAGGTTTGAAATAGCTGGAGCACAAAACATGTGCAGGGAGCTCAGTTAGGTTGATTTCTTAATCACTAAGCACCTGGCTGGCCTCAAGAGTAACTTTAAATAGGGTAAGGGGTTGGCCTGAGTTTGTAAAGGTGGTATAGAGAGATTACAGCCTTTCTGTAAAGGTGGAACAGAATTCCTGACAGAATGCCCCCTTCAGGCATGCCGTCCCACGGCTTGCATGCGTGGTCTTTCGGGATTCCGTCGATGGAACTGAGAGATAAGTCTTGGGGCATTGACATGGTTAACGGGTTCCCATGTGTCCTCGTCAGAGGAATATCCTTTCCACCTAACCAGGTACTGAAGTTGACCCCTGTTGATGCGTGAGTCTAGTATGTTTCCTACTTCATAAATATTATCCTCTAGAATTTGTGTTTTTGGAGGTAATACTTGGGTGCTGTTAATAGCTGCTGGTTTTAGTGAGGATACATGAAAAGTGGGATGTATACTTAAAGATGAGGGTAAGCGAAGGGTTATAGCATTTTGATTGACGACTTTAATAATCTGGAAGGGTCCAACAAACAGAGTAGCTAACTTCTTACTGGGAAGTTGTAGTTTTAGATTTTTCGTGGAAAGCCAGGCCCAATCTCCTATGGAATATTGTGGAGAAGGTCTTCGTCTGAGGTCGTAGTACTTCTTTTGTACAGCTTGAGCTGTCTGGAGGTTTTCTTGGAGTAACTTCCAATTCTCGTGTAAATGGTCAGCTAAATCTTCAACGTTTGGGTTACAACAGGATTCCGTTGTTGTTAAGACCATCTTTGGGTGAAATGCGTAATTTGCGTAGAAAGGTGTCATTTTACTAGAGGAGTTAAGGGAGTTGTTGTAAGCAAATTCAGCTAGAGAGAGGTATTTATTCCAATCCCCCTGATGGTAGGCACAGTAACACCTCAAGTACTATTCAAGCCACTGGTTTAATCGTTCAGTTTGGCCATTAGTCTGGGGGTGGTAAGCAGTACTATAACGATGGTCGATTTGGAGTTTCTGGCATAAGTTTCTCCAAAAACGAGAGGTGAACTGCGTGCCTCTATCGGTGGTGAGAATCTCTGGAATTCCATGGTACTTTACTACATTATCAATGAATAACTGAGCTGTTTCGGCTGAGGTTGGGAGTTTGTGGTGGGGTACAAAATGAGCCATTTTAGTGAGGAGGTCAATTATAACCAAGACTGTATTCATTCCGGCGGAAGTAGGTAATTCAACAATGAAGTCTAGGCCTAAGTGAGTCCAAGGTCTTCCAGGGACTGGTATTGGCATGAGTAATCCATATGGGGGTCTTTTTTTCGGATTTTGATGTAATACATCTAGTACAAGCCTGTACATAGAGGCGAATCTCCGGAGCCATTCCTGGCCACCAGTAAGCCCTACTTATTAGCTCTTGAGTTCTCTGGATCCCAGGGTGTCCAGAGAGAGGAGTATCATGATGTTCTCTAATGATGTATTGTCTTAAAGTAGTCGGAACATACAACTTATTTTCTTTGTAGTAGAGACCATCCGATCCTATACGTAGATCAGGTGGAAGTTCCTGTTCAGTTTGCAAGGCTTTTTTAAACTTGGAAGCTGTGGTGGTAATGCTTCCAATGTATGAGTCGTGTGGAATTATAGCCGAAGGGGTTTCGCTACAATCGGGTTTAGGGTCTCTACGGGATAAAGCATCTGCCTTACCATTACGAGAGGCTGGCCTATATACTATCTGAAATAGGAATCTACTGAAATAGAGACTCCACCTAACTTGTCTTGAGGAAAGAGTCTTATTCCTTTGTAAATATTCCAAATTTCTATGGTCTGTATACACTATTATTGGTAGTTGAGTTCCTTCTAGTAGATGTCTCCAAGTCTCGAAAGCTCTTTTGATGGAGAGAAGTTCCTTTTCGCCTATGGGGTAGTTTCTTTCGGCGGGGGACATCATCTTGGAAAAGAAGGCTATCGGATGTAATGGATGCATTAGGCTTTTTCTCTGAGAAAGAACTGCTCCCAAAGCATAATCAGATGAGTCTACTTCGAGGAAGTATTGGAGATCAGGATTGGGGTGATGTAAAATGGGTGCTGATGTAAAAGAGGATTTCAGATATTCAAATGCTTCTGCTGCCTTTTCATTCCAAAGAAATCTGGAAGTGCAACCAGTAAGCGAGGTCAATGGTTTAGCTATACCAGAATACCCTTTAATGAATTTTCGGTAGTAATTACTAAACCCTAAAAACCGCTGTAGATCCTTGCGGCTTTGTGGGGTAGGCCAGCTCTTTACCGCTTCTACTTTGTCTTGTTGCATTTGAATACCCTCGGATGAGATATTGTATCCCAAGAAGGAGATCTTTTCAGCATGGAATATACATTTTTCGGCCTTGGCATATAATCGATGTATTTGAAGTCTGGATAGAACCCAGCTGACGTGTTTGATATGGTCTTGTAAATTCTGGGAATAAATGAGAATGTCATCCAGATAGACCACTACACATATGTCAAGGAGATCCCTGAAAACATCATTGATGTAATGCTGAAAAGTTGCAGGAGCATTACATAATCCAAATGGCATAACCAGGTATTCGTATAGGCCATATCTCGTTCTAAACGCAGTTAACCATTCATCTCCCTCTCTTATGCGAATGAGGTTGTAGGCCCCCCTGAGGTCCAATTTGGTGAATATCTTAGCTTGATGGAGTCGCTCAATAAGTTCAGGAATTAAGGGGAGTGGATACCTGTTTTTAACGGTAACTTTATTGAGCTCTCTATAATCAATGATCGGACGTAGTGATTTATCTTTGTTTCTAACAAAGAACATACCAGCTGCCGCAGGAGACACGGACGGCCTGATGAACCCTTTTTTTAAGTTTTCGTCTAAATAGCCTTTTAAATGTGCTAATTCAGGTTGGCTTAGAGGGTAGAGATGACCATGTGGTATTACTTAACCAGGTTTCAGATCTATAGGGCAGTCATAGCTACGGTGTGGAGGTAGTGTTTCTGCCTCCCTCTTACTAAATACTTCGGTATATTGTGAATATACTTCAGGTATATCTGTAGTTTGTTCAGCTATGTGGATGGTATGTGTTGAATGGTAACAATTTGTTTTACAATGAGAGGAGTTCAAAGTGACTTTTAGGGTTTTCCAATCTATGGAGGGTTCATGGAGGCGTATCCACTGAATACCTAGAACGATTGGAAAAAGAGGAGAAGGTAAAACATCAAATGACATGTATTCAAAATGGCAGTTTTGAGTGGTAACCATTAAAGGAACCGTGTGGTGTGTTATCGGACCGCTAGCTATGTATGTACCATCCACAACACGAATGGAGACAGGAGAGCTTTTTTTTTCAAGTGGTATTTTATTTGCCTTAACAACCTCTATGTCTATATAATTCCCATGTGCCCCAGTGTCGAGAATGGCCTCAGAAGATAGGCGTCTACGGTCCCACTGCAAAGAGAGAGAGATGAAACAATAATTAGGTTTGTTCTGCTGTGAGGTAGTACAATTGGTTAGCAGACACTTACTTTTCTTGTTTTTCAGAAGAATGGGGCAGTCCTTGACTGAATGTGCTGGACTAGCACAATAAAGACACAACGAGAGAGTTTTTCTTCTTTGCTTTTCCTCAGTAGACAGAGGACCCCTCAAGAGCCCTATCTCCATTGGTTCCTGAGATGTCCCACCACTGCCTACGGGTACTGCGGAAGTGGGGGTCTTACGATAAGTAGGTTCTGGACCATGGCGTTCAGACTTCCTCTCCCTTAGGCGCCTGTCTATTTGCATAGATAATCTCATCAATGCTTCCAATGTGTCAGGTAGCTCCACTCTGGCAAGCTCATCTTTAACACTATCAGAGAGTCCCAGCCGGAATTGATTTTTCAAGGCTACCCTGTTCCATTGAGAGTCCGTTGAATACTGTTTGAACTCAGTAATATACTGTTCAACTGGTTTCGTACCCTGTTTGAGGGCTCTCATCTTTGTTTCTGCTGTAATCTGTGAATTTGTATCAAGGTATAGCTCATCCATGGCCTGAAGAAAGTCTGGGAGAGAGAATAGAATGGGGCTGTTAGATTCATAGTATGAGTCCGCCCATATCCTGGGTTCTCCTCGCAGATAGGAGATCATAGTCAAAACCTTTAAATGGTTGGTGGGATAAGTCTTTGGTTTGAGTGTGAAAGTGAGCAAACAGGCATTTTTGAACTGACGATAAGTTCTTCTGTCCCCAGAGAATAAATCAGGACTGGATATTTGTGGCTCAGGATGAGTGTCTTGTGATGGTGTTTTGTGTCCTATGGAATCTCTAATGACCTTTCTTAGAGTTTCATTTTCTATTTGTAAACTGTTCATAGCTTGACCTAATTGGTCCACCTTCTGTGACAGTTCATAAACCACCTGTGGTAAATCCACTGGATCCATCTTACTGGCTTAGTGATTCTGTAATGAATTAATTCACTGTATCAATTCAATCCTTTGTATGGATCACAACTGTGGATGATAGGTTTTGTATCACTTAGCTGTAAATTAACATATGGATAAATGTTAATTTTAGGGCACAAAGTGAGTTTATATTGAATTCACAAACTTGGATTAATCTGTGAATAGGTGAAGAATCTCTCACTATGTTTATACTTGCAAATAATAAAGTATAAATTTCCACACTGGAAAAATAGCAATGAAGATTTTATGCTGGTAATATAATTCTAAGTACAGCCAAAATGTTTAGGAAACCACTGAGACCACACTACCTGCATATAGAGATTAGCAGGAAAATGTTCTGTAGCAGCAGAGTGTGTGAATCAGTGAGACAGGCTGAGACAGAATGGTAGAACAGCTGATATGAAATCTGCTTGTAAGCTGAGCCGTCTGGAATAGTTGTGATGTCACTGCTTAGGAATGTCTTGCTGTGAGCAGCTCCGTGTTTGCTGAAACTTGCAATGCAGACTGGCAGTTGAATTAGAGGTAAACAGCTTACCGGGAATTGTAACAGTATCAATCTTGCAAATTGTGACAAGCAGGTCACGCTGTTGTAGTGTCAATAAATCACTTGATAAACTTCAGCAGTAGCGGAGCAGAAGTAGCAAGTTCTGCCTAGGCAGAAAGCAATCCAGTTTCCTTGTAGAAATTCAGGTTAAAGATTTAGGAATAAACTTTCTAAGGTTTGAAATAGCTGGAGCACAAAACATGTGCAGGGAGCTCAGTTAGGTTGATTTCTTAATCACTAAGCACCTGGCTGGCCTCAAGAGTAACTTTAAATAGGGTAAGGGGTTGGCCTGAGTTTGTAAAGGTGGTATAGAGAGATTACAGCCTTTCTGTAAAGGTGGAACAGAATTCCTGACATGAAGATGGTGCCGCCCTGGAAGAAGATCTTCACCGCCTGGATGAAGACTTTGCTCCACCTGGAAGAAGATGGGTGTCCGGACTTCAGGAATGGTGAGTACATATTTTGGGGTTAGTTTTGTTTTGCAAAATCCATAACTACTGGTCTTTGATTGCGGAATGGATCATTGCTGTATAAGCTATAACGCTAACTGAATAGCCACAACTTGTAATACGGGTGAGCTGAATATTCCACACTCAAAAGCCATTTTTAAATGAGGAATGGATCATTGTGGTATAGGCTAAAACACTAGCGGTATAGCCGTACAGCCGCAACTTTTAATACGGGTGAGCTAACTATTCCGTGCGCATAGACCAATTTTTCAGCGGTATAGCCGTACCGCACAACTTGTAATCTAGGTCAATGAAAGATCTGAAATTGAATTTAAGTAGGTTGAATTAACAGATAGAACATATTTTGTTAGTTCCACTTGCTTGAATACATTGTGAGTACTTTGAATATGAGCATTGAATCGTATTCTTTTGTTTTAGCTAGTTTAGCCTTTGTGGAAGTTAATTCTAGCCTGTCTTGGGTACAAAATAGAATCTGTTTATAGACAAATTACAATAACTCTATTCTGAACTGCACATGAAGATTTAGCTGTAGTTTAACAAAACACTAATCCAGTTTCCAAAGATTTATAAAATTCCATAAGTATATAAATGTGCCATGGAGACAGTGCTTAAGAAAATGTGACAATACATCTCATGCAATGGCACCTGCTAGATACAGACGGCAATTTAAATATGACACATTTTCTTCAAAACAGCCAGCAAAGTGTTCTGTATAATACTCTATGTATGATTTATGAATATATGTTTGTAACCTTACAGTGTGGATTGTGGATTTAATTCCAATGTGAAAAGTTCACCTGAATAGCGTAGTAAGTCAGCAAAACATTAAAGCCAAGAATACAAGTGGAGCATGTATAACAGTTCACATATGACAGACGGCACACACCTGATGCACGTGATGGAGGGCTACTGCAAACGCCACTCTGTAATGTAGTAACAACTGAAGTCCACAGCACCAATAATTTGAAGGAAAATGGTTTTGCAAGTATTATAGCATTTATTTATCCTTTACAACTTCATACAGCATAGACACCCAGCAGCAAATGCAACGTTTCGGGCGTTAATCCTTACTCATGCAAAACCATTTTCCTTCAAATTATTGGTGCTGTGGACTTCAGTTGTTACTACAAGAATCCAAGTGGAGAGCTACGGATAGAGCAGGACTGCAATAACAATGCTATTTGAAGTATTTCTTAACGTACCTTTAGCTTTATGGCAGTTGGCCTAGCGCACCGTCAAGTTAGCACACACGTGAAAGTCAAAAGAGGCTTTTGTAGCATGCCCCATAGAAATTTATGGAGAAGAGGCGTTAGCGAGGCTACTATATCCAACCTCCAGATGTTAGCGCCTGAGACTTTTGCGCACTATTGATTTAACTTGTGCGCTGTTGGGGCTTAATAGCGCTAATACTTTTTTCCCTTCACTTATAAACTAGGCCTATGTTAAGTGATATGAAATATACCAAAAACTTTCTTATCATTCTATTTGATTAAAGTGCACTATATGGTAGTACTACATGATAGGATGTAAGGAGATTTTTTTACTCCTTGTAGACCTGCAAAAATGGTGGAGCATCAGCAGGTTAAGTGGAGATGAGAGGAGGCAATTTAAATGGACATAAAAGTACAAAAAACAAATGCTCTTATGTGTTAGATCATTTTATAAATGTGCCATTTCTTATACATAGATATGTGTTTACCCCTGCAAAGTGGTTAAATACATAGTTAAAATCGTCTCTAGAGTAACAATGCACTACTGGGAACTAGCTGAACACATCTGGTGGTGAGCCAATGACAAAAGGCATATGTGTGTATCTACCAGTCACCAATTACTAGAGATGTGAATTGCCAAAAATAACATAATTTATGTAAGAACTTTCCTGATAAATTCATTTCTTTCATATTGGCAAGAGTCCATGAGCTAGTGACGTATGGGATATACAATACTACCAGGAGGGGTAAAGTTTCCCAAACCTCAAAATGCCTATAAATACACCCCTCACCACACCCACAATTCAGTTTAACGAATAGCCAAGTAGTGGGTGATAAAGAAAGGAGTAAAAAAGCATCAAAAAAAGGAATTTGGAAATAATTGTGCTTTACACAACAAATCATAACCACCATAAAAAGGGTGGGTCTCATGGACTCTTGCCAATATGAAAGAAATTAATTTATCAGGTAAGTTCTTACATAAATTATGTTTTCTTTCATGTAATTGGCAAGAGTACATGAGCTAGTGACGTATGGGATAGTAATACCCAAGATGTGGAACTCCACAGAAGAGTCACTAGAGAGGGAGGGATGAAAATAATAACAGCCATTTTCCGCTGAAAAAATTAATCCACAACCCAAAATATAAGTTTATTCTCATAAATGAAAAGAAAAACTTAAACATAAGCAGAAGAATCAAACTGAAACAGCTGCCTGAAGAACTTTTCTACCAAAAACTGCTTCTGAGGAAACAAATACATCAAAACGGTAGAATTTAGTAAATGTATGCAAAGAAGACCAAGTTGCTGCTTTGCAAATCTGATCAACTGAAGCTTCATTCTTAAAAGTCCATGAAGTGGAGACTGATCTAGTAGAATGAGCTGTAATTCTCTGAGGCGGGGCCTGACCTGACTCCAAATAAGCCTGATGAATCAAAAGCTAACCAAGATGCCAAGGAAATGGCAGAAGCCTTCTGACCTTTCCTAGAACCAGAAAAGACAACAAATAGACTAGAAGTCTTCCTGAAATCTTTAGTAGCTTCAACATAATATTTCAAAGCTCTTACAACATCCAAAGAATGTAAGGATCTCTCCAAATAATTCTTAGGATTAGGACACAAAGAAGGAACAACAATTTCTCTATTGATGTTGTTAGAATTCACAACCTTAGGTAGAAATTTAAATGAAGTCCGCAAAACTGCCTTATCCTGATTGAAAATCGGAAAAGGAGACTCACAAGAAAGAGCAGATAATTTGGAAACTCTTCTAGCAGAATAGATTGCCAAAAGGAACAACACTTTCCAAGAAAGTAGTTTAATGTCCAAAGAATGCATAGGCTCAAAAGGAGGAGCCTATAAGGCCTTCAAAACCAAATTAAGACTCCAAGGAGGAGAGATTGATTTAATGACAGGCTTGATACGGACCAAAGCCTGTACAAAACAGTGAATATCAGGAAGCTTAGCAATCTTTCTGCGAAATAAAACAGAAAGAGCAGAGATTTGTCCCTTCAAGGAACTTGCAGACAAACCTTTATCCAAACCATCCTGAAGAAACTGTAAAATTTTAGGAATTCTAAAAGAATGCCAGGAGAATTTATGAGAAGAACACCATGAAATATAAATCTTCCTAGAAACAGATTTACGAGCCTGTAACATAGTATTAATTACTGAGTCAGAGAAACCTCTATGACTAAGCACTAGGCGTTCAATTTCCATATCTTCAAATTTAATGATTTGAGATCCTGATGGAAAAACGGACCTTGAGACAGAAGGTCCGGTCTTAAAGGAAGTGGCCAAGGTTGGCAACTGGAAATCCGAACAAGATCAGCACACCAAAACCTGTGAGGCCATGCTGGAGCTACCAGCAACACAAACAAATGTTCCATGATGATCTTGGAAATCACTCTTGGAAGAAGAACTAGAGGCGGGAAGATATAAGCAGGCTGGTAACACCAAGGAACTGCTGACGCATCCACCGCCTCCGCCTGAGGATCCCTGGACCTGGACAGGTACCTGGGAAGTTTCTTGTTTAGATGGGAAGCCATCAGATCTATTTCTGGAAGACCCCACAGATGAACAATCTGAAAAAAACACATCTGGATGGAGCGACCACTCCCCCGGATGTAAAGTCTGACGGCTGAGATAATCCGCTTTCCAATTGTCTACACCTGGGATATGAACCTCAGAAATTAGACAGGAGCTGGATTCCGCCCAAGAAAGTATCCAAGATACTTCTTTCATAGCTTGGGGACTGTGAGTCCCACCCAAATGATTGACATATGCCACAGTTGTGATATTGTCTGTCTGAAAACAAATAAACGGTTCTCTCTTCAACAGAGGCCAAACCTGAAGAGCCCTGAAAATAGCACAGAGTTCTAAAATATTGATTGGTAACCTTGCCTCTTGAGATTTCCAAACCCCTTGTGCTGTCAGAGATCCCCAGACAGCTCCCCAACCTGAAAGACTTGCATCTGTTGTGATTTTAATCGTCTCTTGTCTGTTAGAGACAGAGTCATGGACACTGAATCTATCTGGAAACCTAAAAAGGTGACCCTTGTCTGAGGAATCAAGGAACTTTTTGGTAAATTGATCCTCCAAACATGTCTTTGAAGAAACAACACTAGTTTATTTGTGTGAGATTCTGCAGAATGTAAAGACTGAGCTAGTACCAAGATATCGTCCAAATAAGGAAACACCTCAATAACCCGTTCTCTGATTACAGAGAGTAGGGCACCGAGAACCTTTGAAAAGATTCTTGGAGCTGTCGCTAGGCCAAATGGAAGATCAACAAATTGGTGATGCTTGTCTAGAAAAGAGAATCTCAGAAACTGATAGTGGTCTGGATGAATCGGAATATGAAGATATGCATCCTGTAAGTCTATTGTGGACATATAGTTACCTTGCTGAACAAAAGGCAGAATAGTCCTTATAGTCACCATTTTGAAAGTTGGCACTCTTACAAAACAATTCAAAATTTTCAGATCCAGAACTGGCCTGAATGAATTTTCTTTCTTTGGGGCAATGAATAGATTTGAATAAAACCCCAGATCCTGTTCCTGAAACGGAACTGGTATGATTACCCCTGAAAGCTCCAGGTCTGAAACACACTTCAGAAAAGCCTGAGCCTTTACTGGATTTGCTGGGATGCGTCAGAGAAAAAATCTTCTCACAGGAGGTCTTACTCTGAATCCTATTCGGTACCCTTGAGAGACAATACTCTGAATCCATTGATTTTGGACAGAATCTGCCCAAATACTTTGGAAGAATCTTAATCTACCCCCTACCAGCTGAGCTGGAATGAGGGCGGCACCTTCATGCAGACTTGGGGGCTGGCTTTGGTTACTTAAACGGCTTGGATTTATTCCAACTTGAAGAAGGTTTCCAATTGGAACCAGATTCTTTGGGGGAAGGATTGGGTTTCTGTTCCTTAATTTGTCAAAAGGAACAAAAACAGTTAGAAGCTTTAGATTTACCCTTAGGTCTTTTATCCTGAGGCAAAAAAACTCCCTTCCCCCAGTGACAGTTGAAATAATTGAATCCAACTGAGAATTAAATAAAATTATTACCTTGGAAAGAAAGAGATAGTAATTGAGATTTAGATACCATGTCAGCATTCCAATATTTGAGCCACAAAGCTCTTCTAGCTAAAATAGCTAAAGACATAGATTTAACATCAATTTTGATGATATAAAAATGGCATCACAAATAAAATGATTAGCATGTTGAAGCAAGCGAACAATGCTAGACAAATCAGAATTTGTTTCCTGTTGCGCTAAACTTTCCAACCAAAAAGTTGATGCAGCTGTAACATCAGCCATAGAAATGGCAGGCCTGAGAAGATAGCCAGAATATAAATAAGCTATCCTTAGATAAGATTCAAGTTTCCTATCTAAAGGGTCCTTAAAGGAAGTACTATCTTCCATAGGAATAGTAGTAAGTTTGGCAAGAGTAAAAATAGCCCCATCAACTCTGGGGATCTTTTCCCAAAACTCCAAACTAACTGCTGGCAAAGGATACAATTTTTTTAAACCTTGAAGAAGGGATAAAAAAAGTACCAGACCTATTCCATTCCTTAGAAATCATATCAGAAATAGCATCAGCAACTGTAAAAACCTCTGGAATAACCACAGGAGGTTTTATAAAACAGAGTTTAAACGTTTACTAGTTTTAATATGAAGAGGACTAGTTTCCTCAATATCCAACGTAATTAACACCTCTTTTAATAAGGAACAAATATACTCCATTTTAAAAGACCTTTTACGTTTATTAGAAGGCGGGATAGCAGACAAAGCCTTCTGAATCGCATCAGCAATAAAATCTTTTATATTCACAGGGATATCATGTACATTATATGTTGAAGGAATAACAGGCATTGTACTATTACTGATGGATACATTCTCTGCATGTAAAAGCTTATCATGACAACTATTACATACCACAGCTAAAGATATAGGCCCCAATTTATCAAAGGTCTTGCGGACCTGATCCGACACTGTGGATCCGGTCCGCAAGACCTCGCTAAATGCGGAGAGCAATACGCTCTAAGCATTTAACATTGCACCAGCAGCTCACAAGAGCTGCTGGTGCAACGCCGCCCCCTGCTGACTCGCGGCCAATCAACCGCCAGCAGGGAGGTGTCAATCAACCCGATCGAATACGATCGGGTTGATTTCCGGCGATTCCTGTCCGCCTGCTCAGAGCAGGCGGACAGGGTTATGGAGCAGCGGTACGGAGCTTGATAAATATGGGCCATAATCTCCACAAATTTACAACAGATACACTTAGCTTTGGTAGAACTGTTATCAGGCAGCAGGGTTCCAACAGTGGTTTCTGAGAAAGGATCAGATTGAGACATCTTGCACAAGTAAGAGAAAAAACAGAATTTATGTTTACCTGATAAATTTCTTTCTCCTACGGTGTATCCGGTCCACGGCTTCATCCTTACTTGTGGGATATTCTCTTCCCCTACAGGAAGTGGCAAAGAGAGCACACAGCAGAGCTGTCCATATAGCTCCCCTCAGGCTCCGCCCCCCCCCCAGTCATTCGACCGACGGTTAGGAGAAAAAGGAGAACCATAAGGTGCAGTGGTGACTGTAGTTTACAAAAAATAAATTTAAACCTGACCAAAATGCCAGGGCGGGCCGTGGACCGGATACACCGTAGGAGAAAGAAATTTATCAGGTAAACATAAATTCTGTTTTCTCCTACATTGGTGTATCCGGTCCACGGCTTCATCCTTACTTGTGGGAACCAATACCAAAGCTTTAGGACACGGATGAAGGGAGGGAACAAGTCAGGTAACCTAAACGGAAGGCACCACTGCTTGCAAAACCTTTCTCCCAAAAATAGCCTCCGAAGAAGCAAAAGTAATAAATTTGTAAAATTTGGCAAACGTATGCAGTGAAGACCAAGTCGCTGCCTTATAAATCTGTTCAACAGAAGCCTCATTCTTGGAAGCCCATGTGGAAGCCACAGCTCTAGTAGAGTGAGCTGTAATTCGTTCAGGAGGCTGCCTTCCAGCAGTCTCATAAGCCAACCGGATGATGCTTTTCAGCCAGAAAGACAGAGAGGTAGCAGTCGCCTTTTGACTTCTCCTCTTGCCAGAATAGACGACAAACAAGGACGATGTTTGTCGGAAGTCTTTAGTTGCTTTTAGATAAAACTTTAAAGCATGAACCCCATCAAGATGGTATAACAGACGTTCCTTGTTAGAAACTGGATTAGGACACAGAGAAGGAAACAACTATTTCCTGGTTGATATTCTTATTGGAAACCACTTTTGGAAGAAAACCAGGTTTGGTACGTAAAACGACCTTATCTGTATGAAACACCAGATAGGGTGAATTACACTGCAAAGCAGACAATTCAGAAACTCTTCTCGCAGAAGAAATAGCTACAAAAAAACAAAACTTTCCAAGATAGTAACTTAATATCTATGGAATGTAGAGGTTCAAATGGAACCCCTTGAAGAACTGAAAGAACTAAATTTAGACTCCATGGAGGAGCCACAGGTCTGTAGACAGGCTTGATTCTGACTAAAGCCTGTACAAACCCTGAATATCTGGCATGGCTGCCAGACGCTTGTGTAACCAAACAGACAGAGCAGATATCTGTCCCTTAAAAGAACTAGCTGACAGACCTTTCTCCAATCCTTCTTGGAGAAAAGATAGTATCCTTGGAATCCTAATCTTACTCCATGAGTAACCCTTGGATTCGCACCAGCAAAGATATTTCCGCCATATCTTATGGTAAATTTTCCTGGTGACATATTCACCAGGTCTGCATACCAAGTCCTGCGTGGCCACGCAGGAGCTATTAGAATTACCGAAGCCTTCTCCTGCTTGATCCTGGCTACTAGCCGGGGGAGAAGGGGAAACGGTGGAAAGACATAAGCTAGATTGAACGACCAAGGCGCTACTAAGGTATCTACCAATGTCGCCTTGGGATCCCTGGACCTGGACCCGTAAAGTGTAGCTTTGAAGTTCTGACGTGACACCATCAGATCCAGATCTGTAATGCCCCATAGCTGGGTCAGCTGAGCAAAAAACCTCCGGGTGGAGTTCCCACTCCCCCGGATGGAAAGTCTGAAGACTCAGATAATCCGCTTCCCAGTTGTCCACTCCTGGGATGTGAATTGCTGATAGATGGCAGGAGTGATCCTCTGCCCATTTGATGATCTTAGATACCTCCCTCATCGCCAGGGAACTCCTTGTTCCCCCCTGATGATTGATGTACGCAACAGTCGTCAAGTTGTCCGACTGAAAACTGATGAATTTGGCCTCCGCTAGTTGAGGCCATGCCTGGAGCGCATTGAATATCGCTCTCAATTCCAAAATGTTTATCGGGAGAAGAAATTCTTCCTGAGACCATAGACCCTGAACCTTCAGGGACTTCCAGACCGCGCCCCAGCCTAAGAGGCTGGCGTCGGTCGTGACAATGATCCACTTCGGTCTTCGGAAACTCATTCCCTGAGACAGGTGATCCTGAGACAACCACCAGAGGAGTGAGTCTCTGGTTTGCTGGTCCATCTGAATCTGTGGAGAAAAATCTGCATAATCCCCATTTCATTGTTTGAGCATGCACAGTTGCAATGGTCTTAAATGAATTTGAGCAAAAGGAACCACGTCCATTGCCGCAACCATTAGTCCTGTTACCTCCATGCACTGAGCTATGGAGGGTTGAGGAATGGATTGAAGAACTCGACAAGTGTTCAAAAGTTTTAGTTTCCTGACCTCTGTCAGAAAGATTTTCATTTCTACCGAGTCTATTATTGTTCCCAGGAAGGGAACCCTTGTGAACGGGGACAGAGAACTTTTTTCTATGTTCACCTTCCACCCGTGAGAAAGGCTAGAACAATGTCCGTATGAGCCCTTGCTTTGTGAAAAGACGACGCCTGTATTAATTGTCGTCTAGTTAAGGTGCTACTGCAATGCCCCTTGGCCTTAGCACCGCTAGAAGGGACCCTAGCACCTTTGTGAAAATTCTCGGAGCAGTGGCCAATCCGAAGGGAAGAGCCACGAACTGGTAATCCGAATGCTTTCCATTTGGAATGATGGAACTCTGAGTAATTGGTTTAGGATCTTTAAATCCAGAATTGGCCTGAAAGTGCCTTCCTTTTTGGGAACTTCAAACAGGTTTGAGTAAAATTCCAGTCCTTGTTCTGCTGTTGGAACTGGGTTTATCACTCCCATTTTTAAAAGGTACTCTACGCAATGTAAGAATACCTGTCTCTCTATCTGGTCTAAAGATAAGCGAGACAAGTGGAACCTTCCCCTTGGAGGAAGGTCCTTGAATTCTAGAAGATACTCCTGAGAGACAATTTCTAGTGCCCAGGGGTCCGGAACATCTCTTGCCCAGGCCTGAGCAAAGAGAGAAAATCTGCCCCCTACTAGATCAGGTCCCGGATCGGGGGCTACCCCTTCATGCTGTCTTGGTAGCAGCAGCAGGTTTTTTGGCCTGTTTACCCTTGTTCCAGCCTTGCAATGGTTTCCATGCTGGTTTGGGCTGGGGTGCGTTACCCTCTTGCCTAGTGGCTGTAGAGGTAGAAGCCGGTCCGTTCCTGAAATTGCGAAAGGAACGAAAATTAGACTTATTTTTAACTTTGAAAGGTCTATCCTGTGGAAGGGCATGGCCCTTTCCCCCAGTGATATCTGAAATAATTTCTTTCAACTCTGGCCCGAATAGGGTCTTACCTTGAAAGGAATACTAAACAATTTTGTTTTGGACGACGCATCCGCCGACCACGATTTTAGTCAAAGCGCTCTACGCGCCACTATTGCGAAACCAGAATTTTTTCGCCGCTAATTTAGCTAACTGAAAAGCGGCATCTGTAATGAAAGAATTAGCCAACTTCAGGGCGTGAATTCTATCCATGACTTCATCCTAAGAAGTCTCCTTCTGGAGCGAGTTTTCTAATTCCTCAAACCAAAAAGCCGCTGCAGTGGTTACAGGAATAATGCAAGAAATTGGTTGAAGAAGAAAACCTTGTTGAACAAAAATTTTCTTAAATAAACCTTCTAATTTTTTATCCATAGGATCTTTGAAAGCGCCACTGTCTTCTATTGGTATAGTTGTGCGCTTAGCTAGCTTTGAAACTGCCCCCTCTACCTTAGGGACCGTCTGCCACGCGTCCCTTCTGGGGTCAACAATGGGGAACATTTTCTTAAATATAGGAGGGGGGACAAAAGGTACACCTGGTTTCTCCCACTCCTTATTCACTATATCCGCCACCCTCTTAGGTATCGGAAATGCATCAGTGTGTACTGGGACCTCTAAGAATTTATCCATTTTACATAATTTTTCTGGGACCACCAAAGGGTCACAATCATCAAGAGTAGCCAGGACCTCCTTAGTCTTAATGCTTTGAAAAGATTGCACACAAATTTTCAGATCAATTAACCCCTTAATGCACACTTTTTTTACTGAAACATCAAAAAAAACATGAAATAAACATCCGATTTTAATGAAATTTTCACCACAGAGTCTTAATGCTTTGAAAAGATTGCACACAAATTTTCAGATCAATTAACCCCTTAATGCCCAAACCGGAGCTAATAACAGTTATTAATCAGTTAACACACTACAGTAATAGCAACAGCTTTCACTGTAGCCTTTTACCTTCATTAGGGATTATTTTAGCAGGAAATAAGCCTCCCTGGAGTCTTTTATGATGCTTCTTGACTCCCCACATGAAGCTGCATGGATTGCCTAGGCAAAAACAACTGCACAATTTAGGCCTAAAAATTAGGCCTCCTCCCTCTTCATTCTAGAGTGGAGGGGCCTTTCTGACTAGATTTAGGTGTCCAAATAAGTGCCAGGCCGAAATTAAACCCCAAAAGTGTTTTAAAGTCTGAAAAAACACCTTATTTATAGTGAAAAACATGCTAAAAAGCAATCGATTTTAAAGCCCACAATAGTGTCAACCAGCATAGAGCCCTAAATATAAGCCATCATTTTATACAGAGTCTATTAGAAAAAAATGGCTCACCAATCCCAGAGGGAATTTCTGACAGTCTTCTAGCATTACATGGTCTTGTTAGAAAGATGACTGATCATACCTGAAGCAGTTAAGCCTGCAAACTGTTCCCCCCAACTGATGTTCTCTAGTTAACAGTCCTGCGTGGGAACAGCAATGGATTTTAGTTACTGGTGCTAAATTCATACTCCTCTCAACAGAAATCTTCATCACTTTCTGCTGTAGAGTAAATAGTACAAACCGGCACTATTTTAAAATAACAAACTCTTGATAGAAGAAATAAAAAACTACAACTAACACCACATACTCTTTACCACCCCTGTGGAGATGCTACTTGTTCAGAGCGGCAAAGAGAATGACTGGGGGGGCGGAGCCTGAGGGGAGTTTTATGGACAGCTCTGCTGTGTGCTCTCTTTGCCACTTCCTGTAGGGGAAGAGAATATCCCACAAGTAAGGATGAAGCTGTGGACCGGATACACCAATGTAGGAGAAAAACAACATATAAAGCAAAATTATCAATTTCCTTATATGGCAGTTTCAGGAATGAAAAAAAATGCAAATAGCATAGCCCTCTGACATACAAAAAGGCAAAAGGCACATAGGAATGGGGTTTTAAATAATGAAATTTTTTGGCGCCAAGTATGAAGCACAACGCAAAATTAAATTTTTTGGCGCCAACAACATCCAGAAATGACACACTTGCGTCATTGCAGATGCAACCTTGTGCAAGGAACTCGGCATCAACGAAGACGCTGGAAATGACAAACTTGCGTCACCGGACGTACCTTTGCGGCAAAAAAATTCTTGCACCAAGAATGACGCAATAAACATCAGCATTTTGCGCCAAAATTTAATGAAAAAGCATTCAATTTGAAAAAAAGACTAAACCCCAGGTAAGAAAAAATATTTTCTTAAATATGTTTTTTCCCAAATATAAAACTGTATAGTCTGCAAAAGGAAATATACATAAACCTGACTCATGGCAAATATAAGTACAATACATATATTTAGAACTTTATATTAATACATAAAGTGCCAAACCATACTTACCAAAAGACACCCATCCACATATAGCAGATAGCCAAACCAGTACTGAAACAGTTATCAGTAGAGGTAATGGAATATGAGAGTATATCGTTGATCTGAAAAAGGGATGTAGGAGATGAATCTCTATGACCGATAACAGAGAACCTATGAAATAGATTTCCCGCAAGGAAAACCATTGCATTCAATAGGTGATACTCCATTCACATCCCTCTAACATTCACTGTACTCTGAGAGGAATCAGGCTTCAAAATGCTGAGAAGCGCATATCAACGTAGAAATCTAGCACAAACTTACTTCACTACCTCCATAGAAGACAAAGTTTGTAAAACTGAATTGTGGGTGTGGTGAGGGGTGTATTTATAGGTATTTTAAGGTTTGGGAAACTTTGCCCCTCCTGGTAGGATTGTATATCCCATACGTCCCTAGCTCATGGACTCTTGCCAATTACATGAAAGAAATGTGGTTGTTCGAATATTTGTTGGCTGCACTATTTTGTAGTCAATTTGCTTTAAATGAAAGGAATACTGAATATTTGTGTTAAACAAATGTAAATGTTCCATAGCTATAGGTGAAAAAGTTCACTTGTAGCTCTTTAGCGCACTGGAGAGCACTACTAATAAGAAGTTTAGTGCAGCGGCTCTCAGGGCTTGTGCTAAAGGAGAAAGTCCATTAGTGCTGGTCTTGGGAGCCGCCGCACTAAGCTTTCTATTAGCATGGACAAGGCTCTGTGAAGAAGAGGAGCGGGTTAGCGCGGCTCTCCAGCATGGTAAGTATTTAATCCCTTAAATGAAATTTAAAAAAATGAATGAATACTGAATGAAATGACTGAATAATTTCTTTAAATTTCGTAGGTGCATTCATTTGGATATTCATTTTTTTAAATCAAATCGAATATCCATTTTTCCTTACAAATTGTAATCTGTAATGAAATGAATGCACATCTCTACCAATCACTAGCTAGCCCCCAGCAGTGCATAGCTGCTCTAGGCCTACCTATGTTTTTCAATGAAGGATACCAAGAGATCAAAGTAAACTGGATAACAGAAGTAAACAAAAAAAAAAGTCTCTTAAAAACTCTCCATGAAAGTATAAATGTTTGGCTTCCATTTCCCTTTTAATAATGTCACCATGTTGGTTTGATTTAAAACAAATGTATTTACATGATTATAGATACTTTGAAAATACATAAGTAACACTAAAGGTGTTTTCCTATACATCCTACACACTGTCTATGTGGCTAAATGAGGTGTTTGCCTGGGATGGCATTGTCGGTATAAAATTATATTTTTCTTTCACAGAACAACTAAAGCTTACAGGTAACAGATAGCCATATTAGTCTCACTGCATTATGTGTAATTGGAGGTTTAGGAATATGTACAATAACAATATAACTCTAGCACTACATAAGGTACTTACTTATTTCGCAATATGGTCCGCGAATCCAGACAATGACTCTGAACTAGCTCTTTAAATTCAGCAGGAAGAAGAGGCAGGTTGCCAGAGAGCAGTTCTTGAGTTCGAACAAACCTTAAGTCATCAAACCTGAAGATTGACAAGAAATGCAAAGACGTTGGCAACTTCAAACCACTATCTGTAGCACAAATGCCATGTGTCACAGGGATGAAACACTATTCTTCACTAAGTATGACATTTCAAAAGCTATTTCAGTTACTACCTCTAGCTGAAGGGATAAAAAAAAAAAAAGATTATTTCCTGCATTTTATGATCAACTAAAGGAATAGTTAAAGGGACACTGTACACTAGATTTTTCTTTACATACATGTCTTGTAGATGATACATTTATACAGTCTATCTGATAGTGTTTTTGTAAAAATGTATAGTTTTGCTTATTTTTAATAACATATGTACTATCTAACATTAGAATAGTCCTTTATTATTTTATATGTAATATCTTCCATTAGAATGTTCCTTCATTATTTTATAAGTAATATCTTCCATTATAATGTTCCTTTATTATTTTATAAGTAATATCTTCCATTATAATGTTCCTTTATTATTTTATATGTAATATATTCCATTATAATGTTCCTTTATTATTTTATATGTAATATATTCCATTATAATGTTCCTTTATTATTTTGTATGTAATATATTCCATTATAATATTCCTTTATTATTTTATATGTAATATCTTCCATTAGAATGTTCCTTTATTATTTTGTATGTAATATATTCCATTATTATGTTCCTTTATTATTTTATATGTAATATCTTCCATTAGAATGTTCCTTTATTATTTTGTATGTAATATATTCCATTATTATGTTCCTTTATTATTTTATATGTAATATCTTCCATTAGAATGTTCCTTTATTATTTTGTATGTAATATATTCCATTATTATGTTCCTTTATTATTTTATATGTAATATATATATTCCATTAGAATGTCCCTTTATTATTTTATATGAAATATATTCCATTAGAATATTCCTTTATTATTTTATACGTAATATATTCCATTAGAATGTTCCTTAATTATTTTATATGTAATCTATTCCATTAGAATGTTCCTGTTATTATTTTATATGTAATATATTCCATTAGAATGTTCCTTTATTAGTTTATATGTAATATATTCCATTAGAACATTCCTTTATTATTTTATATGTAATATATTGCATTAGAATATTCTTTTATTATTTTATATGTAATATCTAACATTAGAATATTACTTTATTATGTTATATGTAATATATTCCATTAGAATATTCCTTTATTTTATTTGTAATATCTAACATAAGAATATTTCTTTATTATTTTATATGTAATATCTTCCATTAGAATATTCTGTTATTATTTTATATGTATTATCTTCCATTAGAATTTTCCTTTATTATTTTAAATGTAATATCTTTATTTATAATATTCCTTTATTACTATTTTATATGTAATATAGTCCATTAGAATATCCCTTTATTATTTTATATGTAATATCTTCCATTAGAATATTCTTTTATTATTTTATATGTAATATCCTCCATTAAAATATTATATTATTGTTCTATTTGTAATATCTTCCATTAGAATATTTCTTTATTAATGTATATGTAATATCTTCTATTAGAATATTCCGTTATTTTTTTTTATATGTGTTATGTTCCATTAAAATTTTCCCTTATTATTTTAAATGTAATATCTTCATTTATAATATTCCTTTATTACTATTTTATATGCAATATATTCCATTATAATATTCCTTTATTATTTTATATGTAATATCCTCCATTAAAATATTATGTTATGGGGGGGGGCGGAGACAGCCCTGCATCTGAGCGGTCGCACTCTACATGAGCTCCGGCTATAATTTATAGATTTTTATCTTATTGACTGCTCAGAGCAGGTATCTACACACTGATCGAGAACAGCACATGAGGCAAAGCACCTAAATCAGTTAAGGAGACACGGGAGGCAGCTACAGTACCATATTCAGCGACATTTATTCACAAAGAACAGCACTGTGCTTACACTACAGGCGCCATCTTGGGGCGCAGACCATCCTACAACTTCACCTCTGATGGCAACCGGGAACAACAGGGACCTTGTAACCTCTGCATAATGGAGAGAAACCCTTTGCCCACAGAAATTGCGGATCGGCTAGCAGCCTTTGGGCGGCAGATGGACAGATGCTTTGAAGATTTATTACTCTCCTTGCACCCGGAGAACTGCAGCGCAACCATTACAACAGAGACACTGAAAGCTGAGACGCGCACCCAGCACAGCACTCCGGACCCTCAAGTCCCCACTCAGTCTGACAGTGCTGCCGCCTATACTACGCCAAGGTCTTGTCAGGGATCCCTGTTAGACACAGCACCACCGCTTGTGCCGACGCAACTTTCCACCGTACAGCAGCCTACACCTAGGCCCTCGGTAGAGGGATCTCACTGTGCTATTCAGTTCCCGCTGGAGACCAAGCAACGACAACTCAGCAAGCCTTGGTACATACAAGATCTTACCACAGTCGCTGGACCTACTGCCTACTGCAAACCCTTATCTAAGGTCAAGTGGAAGGCGGAAGACAGAGAGAATGTCCCGTACATGAACAGGCCGCAGGGGTTCAAAGATCTTATCCAAAAACCCCAGAAACCTCACTCGAGCCACAACAGATATGCCACAAGTCAGAAGCCTGCAATGGCCGCTGTGTTCTCAGCCCTCAGACTGGGAATAGGATAAACAGGACAGCTTCTCCCTCATACATGTCTACATGGCCTGTTTAACATATGTTATGAGGAGGAGACGCACTTACTTCAAAGGCCAATTTGACTTTGTTCCCCATCAGTTTGAACTATTGAAAATTAAGACACACAGAGCTGAATCATTTATTCTCCTTTTCTCATGAGAATACTGTTGCTCCACCTAAGCTTATACATAGTTATATCTTCACTCAGTACTACCCTAATGTTACGGGGAATACCCTA
This sequence comes from Bombina bombina, assembly GCF_027579735.1. Lineage (NCBI taxonomy): Eukaryota > Metazoa > Chordata > Amphibia > Anura > Bombinatoridae > Bombina > Bombina bombina. Next base: position 168,304,028 of record NC_069509.1, read on the forward strand.
TAAACACTCCTATCTATTACCTCATATGCTCCCCAGTATGGGACTACTCTGTAAAGGATTTTATTTTTCTCATAGCATGTCTACATCTCTACAAAGTCTTATAGGTATTTATTACTGCTGTTCATATTACCCTGTTGTTGTAAAAGTGACACACTTCCCAGAAGTTACTCCCACATATTTTCCTGAGAAGGAAGAGCAACATAGATATAGTAACTCCTGGAGCACTGTACAAATTAAGGCATTAATTATCTAGATACATATAACAAACACTTTTTTCTCTTAGCTGAACTATTTAAGACCTAAACCCTAGACATAACTAATAGCGTTTCTATTAAATGTCACGTGCACCAAAACTCCTTTATCTATTAATCCTAGGAGGTGCCATTCATAATTTCCCCCACTTAATAATGTCCCTCCTAACTTCTACTTTCCTGACACTCCTCTAATACTAGACAACACATGCCTCTAACAAGAGCCCACCTCCCCCTCCAATCCTTCTTTTTCCCTTTTCTCACCTTTTACCCCTCCCTCTTTTTCATCTCTTTAAAGCAGTTTTATTCTGCTGATCTTCCCTATCTTGCTATCCCAATCACTAGGCCCAAAAGTGGTCTCTTCAAATGCCAATTTCCTCTACCTATATCCATAAGCTCTTTGGGGGTTCAAAAGTAACTCCTCCTTTGCATAGAGGACCACATTCTAGTAAATAATTTAAAAATGGAGGTTCTAGGCAGGTGCCCACACAGATCTAATGTAATGTCTCTGTATTATTCAATAACTTTTGGTATGTTAATCACCCAGTTATTTTGATTGCATGGCATTTCATTAACATTGTATTTTCTTTACAACCTCAATAAAAAATTTATTACAAAAAAAAAATATTATGTTATTGTGTTATTTGTTATATCTTCCATTAGAATATTCCTTTATTAATTTATATGTAATATCTTCCATTAGAATATTAATTTATTATTTTATATGTAATATATGCCATTAGAATGTTCCTTTATTATTTTATATGTAATATCTTCCATTAGAATATTTCTTTATTAATTTATATGTAATATCTTCCATTAGAATTTTCATTTATTATTTTATATGTAATATCTTCCATTAGAATATTCCTTTATTATTTTATATGTAATATCTTCCATAAGAATGCTCCTTTATTTTTTTTACATGTAATATCTTCCATTAGAATTTTCCTTTATTATTTCATGTTAAATCGTCTCTTACTCTGTAAACCAGAGATGTTGCAATGACAGCATCATGGGGTTAACTATGAAGAGATGTTCCTCATTCCATTTGTAGGCATTTCTACAGGAAAGGTGCCAGGGAACCGGAGCTCGTATTACTCGATGAGGAAAACTGTGAGGGATGTTTGCTATGAAGAGTCTGTCTTTCTCTTCAGGATCCTTCAGGATATAATCAACTGGAAAATAAAAGTTGTCATCACAGATAGAATATATTAAATAAAGCTTTGAAACACCACTGATCATGTGTTACACATGACAAGGTGATAATACAAGACGTGTAAAAATAGAAGATGTTACCTGTCAGGCTCAGCACAAAATCGAATAAAACATCAAAAACAATTATTAAGAGACAACTGAACATTTTTTTACGATCAGACAAACCTTCAGCAAATGAAAAGTGTGTTTGTTTCTTTGGTTAAGTGAAACTCTACAAAACAAATATATATATAAAAAAATAGTTTTACGCGTACTCTAAGCTTAAAGGGACATGAAACCAAACTTTTTCTTACCATTTTCAAAAAAAGTTTCCAATTTACTTCTATTATAAAATGTGCTTTGTTCGCGTGTTATTCTTTGTTAAAGAGAGATATCTAGATAGGTAGCGTGCATATGTCTGGAGCACTGCATGACAAAAAATAGTACTGCCCTCTAGTGCTCTTGCTAATGTATAACATTGTTTCTAAACTGCTGCAGACACGTGTACACTCCTAACCTTTTGCTGGAGATAAAGATTGTAAGCTTCAGGATTACTAAAGGAAGAAGCATTTTAGGATTGTGGTCACTGAAAAAACACACTGATAATACCTCCCAAGATTCAGAAATCATTATCTACTGAAAAGAAGAGCAATATTTTGATTAACTCAAAATACAACAGTAATAGTTGTAAACGTATTATTATTCACTGACTGATAGGTACTTCCTACTAATGCTCACTGACTGATAGATAATTCCTACTAATGCTCACTGACTGATAGGTATTTCATACTAATGCTCACTGACTGATAGGTATTTCATACTAATGCTAACTTACTGATAGATACTTCCTACTTACACTAACTCACTGATAGGTACTTCCTACTAATGCTAACTTACTGATAGATACTTCCTACTTACACTAACTCACTGATAGGTACTTCCTACTAATGCTAACTGACTGATAGGTACTTCTTACTAATGCTGACTGACTGATAGGCACTTCCTACTAATGCTCACTGACTGATAGGTACTTCCTACTAATTCTAAACGACTGATAGGTACTTCCTACTAATGCTCACTGACTGATAGGTACTTCCTACTAATGATCACTGACTGATAGGTACTTCCTACTAATGCTAACTGATAGGTACTTCCTAATAATTCTAACTGACTGAAAGGTACTTCCTACTAATTCTGACTGATAGGTATTTCTTACTAATGCTAACTGACATATAGGTACTTCCTACTAATGCTAACTGACTTATAGATACTTCCTACTAATTCTAACTGACTGATAAGTACTTCCTACTAATTCTAGCTGACTGAAAGGTACTTCCTACTAATTCTAACTGATAGGTATTTCTTACTAATGCTAACTGACTTATAGATACTTCCTACACATTCTAACTGACTGATAGGTAATTCCTACTAATGGCTGATAGGTACTTCCTACTAATGGCTGTTAGGTACTTCCTACTAATGCTCACTGACTGATAGGTACTTCATACTAATGCTAACTGACTGATAGGTACTTCCTACTAATTCTAACTGACTGATAAGTACTTCCTACTAATTCTAACTGACCGATAGGTACTTCCTACTAATTCTAACCGACTGATAGGTACTTCCTATTAATGCTCACTGACTGATTGGTACTTCCTACTAATGCTCACTGACTGTTAGGTACTTCCTACTAATGCTCACTGACTGATAGGTACTTCCTACTAATGCTAACTGACTGATAGGTACTTCCTACTAATGCTCACTGACTGATAGGTACTTCCTACTAATGCTGACTGACTGATAGCTACTTCCTACTAATGCTCACTGACTGATAGGTACTTCCTACTAATTCTGACTGAAAAGTACTTCCTACTAATTCTGACTGAAAGGTATTTATTACTAATGCTAACTGACTGATAGGTACTTCCTACACATTCTAACTGACCGATAGGTACTTCTTACTAATTCTAACTGACTGATAGGTACTTCTTACTAATGCTCACTGACTGATAGGAACTTCATACTAATGCTCACTGACTGATAGGTACTTCCTACTAATGTTTACTGACTGATAGGTACTTCATACTAATGCTCACTGACGACTGATAGGTACTTCCTACTAATGCTAACTGACTGATAGATACTTCCTACTAATTCTAACTGACTGATAAGTACTTCCTACTAATTCTAACTGACTGAAAGGTACTTCCTACTAATTCTGACTGATAAGTATTTCTTACTAATGCTAACTGACTGATAGGTACTTCCTACACATTCTAACTGACTGATAGGTAATTCCTACTAATGCTCACTGGCTGATAGGTACTTCCTACTATTGCTAACTGGCCGATAGGTACTTAATACTAATGCTAACTGATGGATAGGTCCTTTCTACAAATTGTAACTGACTGATAGGTACTTCCTACTAATGCTCAGTGACTGATAGGTACTTCCTACAAATTGTAACTGACTGATAAGTACTTCCTACTAATGCTCACTGACTAATAGGTACTTCCTATTAATGCTCACTGACTAATAGGTACTTCCTACTAATGCTCACTGACTGATAGGTACTTCCTACTAATGCTCACTGACTGATAGGTACTTCCTGCTAATGCTCACTGACTGATAGGTACTTCCTAATGCTCACTGACTGATAGGTACTTCCTATTAATGCTCACTGACTAATAGGTACATCCTACTAATGCTCACTGACTGATAGGTCTACCTACTAATGCTAACTGTCTCATAGGTATTTCCTATTAATGCTAACTGGCTGATAGGTACTTCCTACTAATTCTAACTGACTGATAGGCACTTCCTACTAATGCTCACTGACTGATAGGTATTTCCTACTAATGCTCACTGACTGATAGGTACTTCCTACTAATGCTCACTGACTGGTAGGTACTTCCTGCTAATGCTCACTAACTCATTGGTACTTCCTACTAATGCTCGCTGACTGATAGGTACTTCCTACTAATTCAAAATGGCTGATAGGTACTTCCTACTAATGCTGACTGATAAGTACTTCCTACTCATTCTAACTGACTGATAGGTACTTCCTATGAATGCTAACTGGCTGATAGGTACTACCGACTAATGCTAACTGTCTCATAGGTATTTACTATTAATGCTAACTGGCTGATAAGTAGTTTCTATTAATGCTAACTGGCTGGTAAGTACTTCTTACTAATTATAATTGGCTAAGATGTATACGTCCTACTAATGCTCATGTTTAAATGTAATATAAACATTATTACACACAAAAATAATCTCAAGTTGATAAAAAATACACAATGCCAATCAATTAAAGTTTGCCATTTAATTTATATTTAAATGAACATAAAACCAACATTTTTCTTTCATGATTCAGATAGGGCATATAATTTGCAATTTAAATCTATTATCTCATTTGCTTAGTTCTTTTGGTATCCTTTGTTGAAAAGCATACCTTGGTAGGCTCAGGAGCTGGGAGCTAGTTGCAGATTGGTGACTGAACATATATTCCTCTTGTCATTCGCTTACTAATATCTATGGCTAACTTCCAGTAGTGAATTGCTCCTCCATCAATAAATGATATCAAGAGAATCAAGCAAAATTGACATTAGAAGTAAATTGGAAAGTTGTGTAAAAATGTATGCTCTATCTGAATCATAAAAGCAAAAGTTTGGGTTTCATGTCCATTTAACATGGATGATTTTCGGCTTAATTGTGTATGTCATTCCAAGCCATTCGACCAATAACCATTTGAATTAGTTAAGCCACTCAAATTAGGTATATAATAAATGGAAAATATGTTTTTACATTTGGATTGGGTAAACACATACGCCTAGATTTAGAGTTCTGCGGCCAAAGGGGTGCGTTAGCTACGCGTGCTTTTTTCTGGCCGCACCTTTTAAATACCGCTGGTATTTAGAGTTCACAGAATGGCTGCGTTAGGCTCCAAAAAAGGAGCGTAGAGAATATTTACCGCCACTGCAACTCTCGATACCAGCGGTGCTTACGGACGCGGCCAGCTTCAAAAAAGTGCTCGTGCACGATTCCCCCATAGGAAACAATGGGGCTGTTTGAGCTGAAAAAAAAACCTAACACCTGCAAAAAAGCAGCGTTAAGCTAACGCGGCCCCATTGTTTCCTATGGGGAAACACTTCCTATGTCTGCACCTAACACCCTAACATGTACCCCGAGTCTAAACACCCCTAACCTTACACTTATTAACCCCTAATCTGCCGCCCCCGCTATCGCTGACCCCTGCATATTTTTTTTAACCCCTAATCTGCCGCTCCGTACACCGCCACCACCTACATTATCCCTATGAACCCCTAATCTGCTGCCCCTAACACCGCCAACCCCTATATTATATTTATTAACCCCTAATCTGCCCCCCACAACGTCGCCGCCAGCTACCTACAATAATTAACCCCTAATCTGCCGACCGCACCTCACCGCTACTATAATAAAGTTATTAACCCCTAATCCGCCTCACTCCCGCCTCACTAACCCTATAAGAAATAGTATTAACCCCTAATCTGCCCTCCCTAACATCGCCAACACCTAACTTCAATTATTAACCCCTAATCTGCCGACCGGAGCTCGCCGCTACTATAATAAATGTATTAACCCCTAAAGCTAAGTCTAACCCTAACACTAACACCCCCCTAAATTAAATATAATTTAAATCTAGCGAAAAAAATTAACTCTTATTAAATAAATTATTCCTATTTAAAGCTAAATACTTACCTGTAAAATAAACCCTAATATAGCTACAATATAAATTATAATTATATTGTAGCTATTTTAGGATTTATATTTATTTTACAGGCAACTTTGTATTTATTTTAACCAGGTACAATAGCTATTAAATAGTTAAGAACTATTTAATTGCTAAAATAATTACAAAATTACCTGTAAAATAAATCCTAACCTAAGTTACAATTAAACCTAACACTACACTATCAATAAATTAATTAAATACAATACCTACAAATAAATACAATTAAATAAACTAACTAAAGTACAAAAAATAAAAAAGAACTAAGTTACAAAAAATAAAAAAATATTTACAAACATTAGAAAAATATTACAACAATTTTAAACTAATTACACCTACTCTAAGCCCCCTAATAAAATAACAAAGACCCCCAAAATAAAAAAATGCCCTACCCTATTCTAAATTAAAAAAGTTCAAAGCTCTTTTACCTTACCTGCCCTGAAAAGGGCCATTTGCGGGGCATGCCCCAAATAATTCAGCTCTTTTGCCTGTAAAAAAAAACATACAATACCCCCCCCCCAACATTACAACCCACCACCCACATACCCCTAATCTAACCCAAACCCCCCTTAAATAAACCTAACACTAAGCCCCTGAAGATCTTCCTACCTTATCTTCACCATACCAGGTTCACCGATCCGTCCTCTGAAGTCTTCATCCAAGCCCAAGAGGGGGCTGGCGATCCATAATCCGGCTGAAGTCTTCTATCAAACGACGGCTGAAGAGGTCCAGAAGAGGCTCCAAAGTCTTCATCCTATCCGGGAAGAAGAGTAGATCCGGACCGGCAACCATCTTGATCCAAGCGGCATTTTCTATCTTCATCCGATGACGAACGGCTCCATCTTGAAGACCTCCGACGCGGATCCATCCTCTTCTTCCGACGTCCAAATGAAGAATGAAGGTTCCTTTAAGGGACGTCATCCAAGATGGCGTCCCTCGAATTCCGATTGGCTGATAGGATTCTATCAGCCAATCGGAATTAAGGTAGGAAAATTCTGATTGGCTGATGGAATCAGCCAATCAGATTCAAGTTCAATCCGATTGGCTGATTGGATCAGCCAATCAGATTGAGCTCGCATTCTATTGGCTGTTCCGATCAGCCAATAGAATGCGAGCTCAATCTGATTGGCTGATCCAATCAGCCAATCGGATTGAACTTGAATCTGATTGGCCGATTCCATCAGCCAATCAGAATTTTCCTACCTTAATTCCGATTGGCTGATAGAATCCTATCAGCCAATCGGAATTCGAGGGACGCCATCTTGGATGACGTCCCTTAAAGGAACCTTCATTCTTCATTTGGACGTCGGAAGAAGAGGATGGATCCGCGTCGGAGGTCTTCAAGATGGAGCCGTTCGTCATCGGATGAAGATAGAAGATGCCGCTTGGATCAAGATGGTTGCCGGTCTGGATCTACTCTTCTTCCCGGATAGGATGAAGACTTTGGAGCCTCTTCTGGACCTCTTCAGCCGCCGCTTGATAGAAGACTTCAGCCGAATTATGGATCGCCAGCCCCCTCTTGGGCTTGGATGAAGACTTCAGAGGACGGATCGGTGAACCTGGTATGGTGAAGATAAGGTAGGAAGATCTTCAGGGGCTTAGTGTTAGGTTTATTTAAGGGGGGTTTGGGTTAGATTAGGGGTATGGGGGTGGTGGGTTGTAATGTTGGGGGGGGTATTGTATGTTTTTTTTTTACAGGCAAAAGAGCTGAATTATTTGGGGCATGCCCCGCAAATGGCCCTTTTCAGGGCTGGTAAGGTAAAAGAGCTTTGAACTTTTTTAATTTAGAATAGGGTAGGGCATTTTTTTATTTTGGGGGTCTTTGTTATTTTATTAGGGGGCTTAGAGTAGGTGTAATTAGTTTAAAATTGTTGTACTATTTTTCTAATGTTTGTAAATATTTTTTTATTTTTTGTAACTTAGTTCTTTTTTATTTTTTGTACTTTAGTTAGTTTATTTAATTGTATTTATTTGTAGGTATTGTATTTAATTAATTTATTGATAGTGTAGTGTTAGGTTTAATTGTAGGTAATTGTAGGTATTTTATTTTATTTATTTATTGATAGTGTAGTGTTAGGTTTAATTGTAACTTAGGTTAGGATTTATTTTACAGGTAATTTTATAATTATTTTAACTAGGTAACTATTAAATAGTTATTAACTATTTAATAGCTATTGTACCTGGTTAAAATAATTACAAAGTTACCTGTAAAATAAATATAAATCCTAAAATAGCTACAATATAATTATAATTTATATTGTAGCTATATTAGGGTTTATTTTACAGGTAAGTATTTAGCTTTAAATAGGAATAATTTATTTAATAAGAGTTAATTTATTTCGTTAGATTTAAATTATATTTAATTTAGGGGGGTGTTAGTGTTAGGGTTAGACTTAGCTTTAGGGGTTAATCCATTTATTAGAGTAGCGGTGAGCTCCGGTCGGCAGATTAGGGGTTAATAATTGAAGTTAGGTGTCGGCGATGTTAGGGAGGGCAGATTAGGGGTTAATACTATTTATTATAGGGTTATTGAGGCGGGAGTGAGGCGGATTAGGGGTTAATAACTTTATTATAATAGCGGCGTGGTCCGGTCGGCAGATTAGGGGTTAATAAGTGTAGGCAGGTGGAGGCGACGTTGAGGGGGGCAGATTAGGGGTTAATAAATATAATATAGGGGTCGGCGGTGTTAGGGGCAGCAGATTAGGGATACATAGGGATAATGTAGCTTGCGGCGGCGTGCGGACGGCAGATTAGGGGTTAAAAAATGTAATATAGTGGCGGCGATGTGGGGGGCCTCGGTTTAGGGGTACATAGGTAGTTTATGGGTGTTAGTGTACTTTAGAGCACAGTAGTTAAGAGCTTTATGAACCGGCGTTAGCCCAAAAAGCTCTTAACTACTGACTTTTTTTTGCGGCTGGAGTTTTGTCGTTAGATTTCTAACGCTCACTTCAGCCATGACTCTAAATACCAGCGTTAGAAAGATCCCATTGAAAAGATAGGATACGCAATTGACGTAAGGGGATCTGCGGTATGGAAAAGTCGCGGCTGGAAAGTGAGCGTTAGACCCTTTCCTGACTGACTCTAAATACCGTCGGTAGCCCAAAACCAGCGTTAGGAGCCTCTAACGCTGGTTTTCACGGCTACCGCCCAACTCTAAATCTAGCCAATAGAAAATGAAAAGAGAAGGCAATTTAAGGGATTCCTGAGGTTTTCATACATCTACCAAGCATGGAAGATTATTCAAAAAATGGCTCTATCAATGTATTGAGATGACACACACTGAAACACAGTAAAATCAATATTTTTTTTCAAATAAATTCTGATGGAGGGCAGAGTTAGGGTTAATAAGAGTTTACTTCATTACAAACATTTAGCATTACAAAGTTGCTGTGATGTACAAGAGATGTTTTAATGATGCTAAGTGACGATTCCTGTTCGTAAAGTAAATGCATCTAGGGATGACACTTCCGCAATCCTAAAAGCTAATGCTGTCCAGTATATTGCTCTTTGAATATAATCAGGGCCGGCACAACCATGAGACAAAGTGGTTCCAACAGATCAAGGCAAGACTTGACTGAGTCAGTCACTGTCAGACCCAGACCACTCCTGTTGTCTGTCTCCGTAGGGTAAGTTGCAGGCTACCAACAGCATAACCTCATCATGCAAAAAAGACGCAGAACCGTTCAGGGGCTACATTCAAGGTGTGACAAGTGAATCTCTTCCCTAACTTCCTTCCCACTTATTGCGCAATCGTGCATAAGCAATGGTTGCATGCAGGGAGGCAGGCTTAGTAAGGTCAGCGGCCAGGCTTTTAGGTTGATATGCTAATCAGTAATCTCACTACTTTGTCATTGTATTCTCGGATTCAGGCAGCACAATATCTTGAGCTGACCGTGAATATAATTATCCATTAAAACAGCTTCACAACTGACGGTCATTAATATAATACTTTAGGCTTCAAAACCCATCCAGTTCTAATTATAAATTCCATGTACTGGAAATAAATAATTTGTTTTGCTGAAATAGTTGCAAGCATTGACCAAGACTGTAGTTTTACTAATTATCTAAGCTAATACCTTATGGTGGGGCTGGTCTTCTGATATTCAAAACTGTAATAATCAAGGGCAACACCATATATAGTCAGTCAAGAGCAACACCATATATAGTCAGTCAAGAGCAACCGCATATATAGTGAGTCAAGAGCAACAACATATATAGTCAGTCAAGGGCAACATCATATATAGTCAGTCAAGGGCAACATCATATATAGTCAGTCAAGGGCAACACCATATATAGTCAGTCAAGGGCAACACCATATATAGTCAGTCAAGAGCAACATCATATATAGTCAGTCAAGGGCAACACCATATATAGTCAGTCAAGAGCAACACCATATATAGTCAGTCAAGGGCAATACCATATATAGTCAGTCAAGGGCAACACCATATATAGTGAGTCAAGAGCAACACCATATATAGTCAGTCAAGGGCAACATCATATATAGTCAGTCAAGGGCAACATCATATATAGTCAGTCAAGAGCAACACCATATATAGTCAGTCAAGGGCAACATCATATATAGTCAGTCAAGGGCAACATCATATATAGTCAGTCAAGGGCAACATCATATAGAGTCAGTCAAGGGCAACAACATATATATTCAGTCTTCACAGACTTTATACTTGAAAGGACATTAATTTATTTTGTAAATGCAATGCGTATATCAGCAATTAAGCACTGCATTTTTAGCACAATCTAAAAACAAATAAAGAGCAATTTAGGAACGCACCACTTGAAAAGCCCAGTAGAATTCCCGTTCTGGGTTTTATTTCCAGTTGACATTTAGGGATAGATATAAACCAGCTTGTGCTGTAAGCTAACCAATCTAGTGTAGCATATTACAGGATCAGGTTACACATCTGAGTCGTGTGACTAGCGCTGCTGATTGTGTGGAGCACCTGTAGTGCTCCACACTTCTACTGTGTGTTTATCCCCTTTGCAGAGGTTAAACACACAGTCGAGCAGAGTCAATAGTTGTAAAATGACATGCGCTAACCGATAAAAGCATGTCATTTTTTTACTATTATGGACTATTTTAAGAGGCATTTTACATATTGCAATGCTGTTTCGTTTTTCTTAAAGGGACAGTCTACTCCAAGATGATTATTCATTTATTTTTTAAAAGGTAGATAACGCCTTTACTACCCATTCCCCAGATTTGCACAACCAACATTCTTATATCAATATAATTAAAGCTTTAAACCTCTACATTTTTGCCTTTTTTTAAGCCACTACACACACCCTCTTGTCTCAGAGCATTTTTATAGCTTTTCACAGCTAGGCAGTGCTAGTTCATGTGTACCATAACAATAACATTGTGCTGACTCCGGTGAGGTTATCCATGAGGCAGCACTAATTGGCTAAAATGCAACTCTGTAAATTGCACTGAGATAAGGGGACAGTCTGCAGAGGCTTAGATACACGGTAGTCACAGCAGTAAAAAGTGTATTAGTATAACCGTGTTGGTTATGCAAAACTGGGAAATACGCAAAAAAAGGGTTACTTATATTTTTTAACAATAAGAATGTGGGTGTAGACTGTACCTTTTATTAAAACAAAAAAAAATGATGGTGGATTTAATGTTCCTTTAATACAAGAATATACAACAAGTGAAATGAATTATTCGCTGGAGTATTTAATAAAAAAAAAGATGTATTAGTCAAACTTTATAAATGCAGTTTTGGAATAAGTGGCTTAATGGGAATTAATTTCCCCATGGGTTCCTTTAGATATTCAGATGTATTATTATACATCACACACAGCTGCTATTTGTTCATGATAGAATATGAAATAAGGGCTTCCTGGGGTCATCACTGAAAACATAATAATTTACTTGATTTAAATACTAGATACATTTTCATAACTAGTGCTTCCCCTAAGGCAAAGTGACTTCATGTATTCCCCATTTATCCATCTGCTGCTCCTGAGGCTTTGTTATTTGCCCAGAACAGTGACCCCAATTCTCCATTCCAAACACTAATACCTAGTTTGTCACCATGGCCAGTATTTGTCTACAAAACTAATTACATTGGTATGAATGAAATAGCCACTTCTGTCTATTACAATTCTACTCTGCAAACAATTCTAGAAATGAGAAATGACTACAACTCTACATACTGAGTTAGAGCTTTACATTTTTACTTTATAGCATTAATGTTTTGTACCACCGTATAATGGGCAAAATTAATTAGAAAATAAATGTTTATACTATATGATGCTATAAACTCACTTATCCTATACAAATCCTAGACCCCCATCTCAACTCATCAGAATTCCTGTATAAAACCATTGTATGTTGGATGAGGGGATTTTTTTTTTCTTTAAAGGGACACTCAAGTCAAAATTATTATTAGAGATAGAGTACACAATTTTACACAACTTTCCAATTCACTTTCTTTATTACTTTCTGAGACACCAGCGCCTACTGAACATGTGCAGGATTTACAGAAAAAAACATATATGCATTTTGTGATTGGCTGATGGCTGTCACATGATGCAGTGGTAGGGAAAGAGAGGTGTATTTAAGTCTCCAAGAAAACCAAGTAAGAGGAAATAGTATTATATAAATAATAACTGCCTAATATGTTTGAATTTAGTTCTTTAATTTAATCATTAATATCAATTTATGACATGCATAACTTTTGAGCAATTTTCTAATCAACATGTTCTAAAAGACATATAAATGAGTAGGTAAAAACCACTGTACCCCACCCCCAAAAAAATAAAAAATGTTTAGGTTAAGCTGGTTATCTGAGGTATCCCTTACTCTTCGTTCAACTTTAACAGAATTAAAACCGGAACATGGTGCAGAATGTCTTCTGCTACAAAGGAAAATGCTCACAGATGCGTAACTGATGCTTGGGTTTTGTTAGCACTGCATTGCGCTATTGATTAAAAAGCTATTTTATTCTAGTGAAAAAATATGTAAAACAAAACCCAACGCATTTCAATAGTTCTAGCCTCAAGATCATTAAATTCGCAAAAAAAGGCAGAACGTTATAGCCAATTTGGCTACAAAATTTGATAATTTTTTTTAAAAGCATTGGAATCTATTTTTGGACATTAACCATTTTTGATCAGCTGTGGAGAGACAGAGCAAGGTGATAGCGGCTTACTAGAAGAGCTGTCTGTTTTAGTTTAGTGTTTTTAACGCATTTTGCCATTTTCTGTTGTTTGTGTATATTCAGGTTCAGTCTACTGCAAGATACACAATGCTTCGCTATCACGTCTTAGAACAGGCATGGGGAACCTTGGCACTCGGATGTTTCAGAACTAAATTACCCATGATGCTTAGGTACTCTGACATCCACTTGAGCATCATGGGAAATGTAGTTCTGAAACATCTGGAGTGCCAAGGTTCCTCATCCCTGTCTTAGAACCACAAAATGATTTGCATATAGTAAAGATTTAACAGTCTTAAAGGGACATACAATACATTGTTTTACTTAAAGGGTCAGTAACCCTAGCAAATAATGTTATATAATTCTGCACATAGTGCAGAATTATATAACATTAGCTTAGCGCCAGGTTTCTAAAGCAAATTGTTAGATAGATATTTAGCAAAGAAAACAGAACGCCGCTCCTGGCTCTACTGAGCGGGTTTGTTTTCTTCTCCTAAGCGCATCTGGGCACGCTGTCTAATCAAAGCCGGTCCGATCATGCTATTTAACTCAATGTAGCTCTCTCCCGCTACCAGACCAGAGTGGGAGCGAGCTACATTGATTTTACTAGCGCGATCGGGCCGGCTGTGATTAGACAGCATGCCTGCGATGTGCTTAGCAAAAAGAAAACAGACCCGCTCAGTAGAGCCAGGAGCGGCGTTCTGTTTTCTTTGCTAAATATCTATCTAACAATTTGCTTTAGAAACCTGGCGCTAAGCTAATGTTATATAATTCTGCACTATGTGCAGAATTTTATAACATTATTTGCTAGGTTTACTGGCCCTTTATGCATAACACTACATTGCAAAAAGCATTTAAGCTGGCAGTACGTTATTCTGTTTTGCAATACCCTTTACAAGCCTCTTATCTCTGTATCTCCTCTGCTGAGGCCAATTATGGACGGATATAAATAACTACTAGAGTTATAACCAATCACTGTGTTGAATTAGCTTGTGAAGCATGCAGTGTGCATGCCCATTTCCTACAGGAATTGGAAAAAATCTCTATTTTCATTGTTAAATTATATGAAAAAGGGCGAAATAAATAAAAGTATTTCGCAAAGTTGTTTGATTTTTATTACTAAACATAATAAAATATTTTATATTACAATGCTGGATTGTTTCATAACCCTTGGCAACAAATTTTACAACAGCAACAAAAAAACTTTTATTAAATAATTTACTGAAGAGGAAATACACAACTAGAAACAGTTGCTACCATTTATTTACGTAAAAAAAAAAAAAAATATTTAAAATAGTTCTAAAATGATAATAAGAAATCTTAAAGGCTTTATAGAGTGAAAGTTTCTCTATAATGTATATTTGATTATAAACATTAAACAAATAACAAATCATCATCCAGGAGATGACTTATTAAATGCTTACAATTTGTAATGGTAATTTTGTGTTGCAACTAAATCTCTTTTGTTTCTCTTTTTTTTAAATGTGCTAATTTTACCATAATTAGCTCCTTAAAGGGACACTGAACCCAATTTTTTTTTCATGATTCAGATAGAGTGTGGAATTTTAAACAACTTTCTTATTTACTTCTATTCTTAATTTTTCTTCGTTCTCTTTGAATCTTTATTTGAAAATGCAGGTATGTAAGCTTATGAGCCAGTCAATCTTTGGTTCAACACTTAGGTAGCGCTTGGTGATTGGTGGCTAAATGCAGCCACCAATCAGCAAGCGTGATCCAGGGTGCTGAACCGAAAATGGGTCAGCTTGTAAGCTTATATTCCTGCTTTTTCAAATAAAGATACAGAGAGAACTAAGAAAAATTGATAATAGGAGTAAATTAGAAAGTATGTTAAAATTGCATGCTCTATCCAAATCACAAAAGACAAGAATTGGGTTCAGTATCCCTTTAATAAAAATAAAAAAAATCAAATATACCACATTCCAAAGTAAACTACAAATTGCATTTCTGTTTTTGGAGCAGATCTGAATGTTTTGAATACTGAATCGTATTAAAACCATTAAACCAAAGCTGTGCTTAAAGATGTGAGCCATATTAATATATATATATTTTTTTTACCAAGGTCTGTGCAAAAGTACTATTACTAGTATGATTCAAGCAACTGTTTCAGACTTTTAAAATGTCCGTCAAATGATAAGCAACAATTGTCAATAAATCTACCGCTTAGAAATTCAGCTACAATCCTTGTGAGACAAAGCTTCCAAAATAATGACTGTGCCACTACAAAGGCAGTGAACCAGAAACTTAATGTAGTGTCTCTTGGGCAGAAACCTAAACTATTGCCTGTGGCCTAAACTCTATTATTGTTCATGAACTCTTAGATGTGTTTCTAGTTCCCAAAGAGCTCATTGGGAGGTCTAGGTTTGGGCTAACACTCACCAACTGCTTTCATGTTTTCATTTTTATTTCCTTATTGGTTAACCCCCCCCCCCCCCCCCATTTCAGTAATACATATAACATATAAGTCATCACAGCAACTAATTTAGTGCAAGATCACAGTCAAACTACAATGGCACTACTAGGAGCTAGCTGAACACGTTGGGTGAGCCAATGACATGAGACATATGTGCAGCCACCAATCAGCAGCTGGCGTCTAGTAGTGCATCGCTTTTCCTGAGCATACCTATGAATGCTTTTAAACAACAGATACCACAACAACAAAACATATTAGATAATAAAAGTCAATTGGAAACTTACTCTGTCTGAATCATGAAAGAAAAAAAAATGGGTCTCATGTCCCTTTAAAGGGACATGGAATTCAACATTTACAATTTATGATTCAGATACAGTGTACAATTTTAAAACTTTTTGATGGAATATAGCGCCTTTCCATGAGAGCATACCGAGGTAATCCCAGCAGTGTACAAGTGTCTTGTGTAAAATATGGCAGCTGTATTTGCAACAATGTTGCACATAAAGCTCTCAAGGCATTTGCACACTCCTTCTCCTACTGTACCTCTATAATTTTCATTTACGTGTCCCTTTAATGAAAGTTTGCAAAATAATATTTAAAGTTGATACCACAATCCAGGCACAATTCACGGTCCACTATCTTTAAGGTCTACACCAGAATATTTATAGTTTTAAAAGATAGATAATCCCTTTATTACCCATTCCCCAGTTTTGCATAACCACAGTCATATTAATACACTTTTTATCTCTGTGATTACCTTGTATCTAAACCTCTGCAAACTGCCCCTTATTTCAGTTCTTTTGACAGACTTGCATTTTAGCCAATCAGTGCGGGCTCCTAGGTAACTCCACGTGCATGAGCACAGTGTTATATATATGAAACACATGAACTAACACCCTCTAGTGGTGAAAAACTGTCAAAATGCCCTGAGCTAAAAGGCAGCCTTCTAGGGCTTAGAAATTAGCATATGAACCTCCTAGATTTAACTTTCAACTAAGAATACCAAGAGAACAAAGCAAAATTGGTGAAAGAAGTAAATTGGAAAATTGTTTAAAATTACATTCTCTATTTGAATAATGAAAGTTTGTTTTGGACTAGACTGTCCCTTTAAGCCCTCACTGATAGTTTGAATATAAAATGCATACATAAGTTTTTATTGTGACGATGTGACAGCCCTTTAAAGTCAATTGCATCTCTAATAATTAATTATACGACCTGGTGATTGTTTCATCAATCAGAATTTTATCTGCCACTCTTGATTTGTCAAGAGGCAATCTAAGGGTAACATACATCAGCTGTGTAATAAATGGATCCAAACAAGCTGCCTATGCATCAGTGCACATAACGCCAAGATAATACACATTACTATATTTTTAGGGGGAGGGACATGAAAAAAAATTGAACTGAAAGTGGCTAACCTAACCTCTAGCACAGAAATGCACAGTAAATACTGCAGAACATATTATTATTACCTAAGATCCAATTTAACTATTGTGTGAAAATAAGAAATGGCGCAATTCTGTACAGGATTAAACAAAAACAAAAAATTCAAATGAAACCATTGTATCTGCTATTTGAGTGGTTCCTTATCCTTTACTAAGCACGGAACAGACAGGGTTCCTGACTTAGGAACCTGTCCCCCCAGCTTCGCATTGTAGAAGAGTCCACAGCTTCTTTCATTTCTTTTGGGAACACAGAACCTGGCCACCAGGAGGAGGCAAAGATACCCCAGCCAAAGGCTTAAATACCTCCCCCACTTCCCTCATCCCCCAGTCATTCTGCCAAGGGAACAACAGTAGGAGAAATATCAGGGTATAAAAGGTGCCAGAAGAACAAAAAGGAAAAATTACTGCCGTCTCATAGACAAAACACGGGCGGGATCTGTGGACTCTTCCCGTCAGATGAAAAGAAAATGTATCAGGTAAGCACAATTTATGTTTTTCTTCTTAAACGGGAAGAGTTCACACCTGCATTCATTACTTTTGGGAAAACAATACCCAAGCTAGAGGACACTGAATGCAAACAACGGGTGGGTACAAAAAGGCGGCACCACAGTCTGAAATTACCCAACACCCTATAACAATATAAACGATACGGGTAAAACCCCGAAGCCCAGGTAACTGCACATTAGTTACACCACCAGCAAAGCCAAGCTAGGAGACCACGCAGTCCCAGAGGACGTTGAGCACAAACAGCCTCCGAGGAGACAGCCCTGCAGCTTTCGACTCCCATAAAGAGTACCTGGGCGAAAGACAAGGATCGCAACCTGCCCCCAAAAGGGAGTACAGATTCCCAGAAGAAATCCAAAGGATCATACTACTCAACAAACCATACTAAGGGAAACACGTCCCAAGAGGATTCGAGGGACACCCTCATATTCGTGACACAGTACCATACTATAAGGTACTCAAGAAAAAACATGAGTTCCCTGTTGCCTCGTATCAGATCGAAACCTGCAGGCTAGGCAAACATAGACTGCAGAAAATAGGACAACTCTCCCAGCAGTTAGCAAAGAGCTCTCCAGAGAACACCAACCGTCTGAACAGGAACTCTCAGTGACCAGCTTCCAGATAGGAAGCTGACTCAGCCATCGTGGAACCGAAAGGCGTTTTAAAGTCTGCTAGCACACAGCGGTAGCTGGTTTCAAACTGCAAACCTTCCAAAAACTCAACAACAGCCCTCCGAATACCGGGCTTCAAGGAGCGTCCCCTACCAGCACCAGACGCCAGTGGAAAAGAGGAGGACAGCAAAAATCCTCCCACCGAAGGGGAGGACAGACTCCAGAAGAAAACGGTCAGCACTGCATAGTTTAACCGATCCCTGATCTTCCCTCCAGGGTAATGGTCCCAGCCCAAAGGCTAGTCAAAGGCCAAAGACATAGTCCCAGACCTCTGGAAGAAAAGGATGGATCTACAAGGAGCCAAAGCCCCCGAGAAGAACTCTGACCGCCACTACAAAACGGCATGCTACAGTGAGTCAGGACAGACTTGTACTTGGTTACGAGACCCCCTACACTGCTGTCTTCCTTAAAGAGATACGCTTCTCAAGGTAAAAAGGGTTCTCAGACCCCCAGCATCTAAATATCAGAATCCAACATATAACAGAAGCCCATCAGGGTTCAAAAAACCCTTACAAGGCAAGAAAAACAAGGACCCACAGGTTGCCACAGATACAAAGGTAACGCCGAACCAGGAGAACCCATTCCCCACTCTAGGAGAGAATGGACTAAAGCAACCGAAAACACCCTACCATAGAGGTGAAATTCCTCGGCCATATCGTCAACCCTGTTGAAAGACACCTGGAGTCTACAAGGAACATCAAATGCGCCAGAAGACCAGTAGGGACCCGCCAGAGAGACCTAGAACCTAAGCAATAGGCAAATAGACATCTCCCATAAGAAAAAGATCCCCGCCCCCACAGAGAGGCACGCGGGACCACAAACACCTAAGGAGAGACCGAACCATCCACACCCAATCCAGAGAGAGGCATGGTCCTAGGTCAGAGTCCTCGAAAAACGGAATCGATTGAAAGATCTAACTTCCTGAGGAACCCTAAGCTGCCTCCTATGATTAGGAGTGCACCATCTAAAGTCCATAGACTTGGAGATCTAGCAACATCCTCAAACCCAAGAGTCTGAAAAACAAACTCATGAACAGTTTAAGAATTCAGCACCCAGTGCTCCTGGATCGCAAGGGAAAATCTCATAGACAAGCGTAACCACGTGTTACACAAGCTGGCAAAGTAACAATCAACACCGGAAGGTGAATGTGAATTCTGGACCTTGTTTGCCATCCCAGAGAGATAGACATAAGCACCCTCCACGATGCCCCTAACAGAGCATTGAGGATAAATGGTCAGCTACCTGACCCCAGAAGGGCGACCGTCAGAAACCGACCTCGGCTTTCCACTGTTAAGCCCCAAGGCTAGCTTATCAATGAGGATGCAGATAACCCTGAATGTCGAAGACCATGGTCATACCAAGGGTATTATATGGAAGAGACAACAGCTAGAGATCCCGCAGGATGCAGGATCGAGCTTCCAAAAACCCCTTTGACAGGGTAAAAGATGGAAGCCTTGCAGCTCCCCACAGAAGGCAGGGAAACCCCTGCACTCCACCTCTTAGAGTAACGCAACTCAGAGCAAAGGAAGAAGGACATGCCCGCGCTTCCAGACCAGATGACCCACCCAAGGCGGGAAGGAAGGAGACTCCGCCACCGCAAGAAAATGATTATTAGGCAAAGGAGTCGGCATCCGGAAGAACCTCAAGTGAAGACGTAAATCGTTCACCACTCGCAACTCTAGACCACATAGGTCACTCACATCTCCTAACTCCAAAGGAATGGGACCTATGGTTCTGAGTCCCCAGGGACCTGAAAGAAACATGATGACGTCTGAAAGACAGATCCGTATCCCAGGCGAGTAGCCAGAAAAAAACAACCTTAGATTGGTACACACAACCCTCCATTCAAAGGCGTTGTATCTACACACTAGGCCTCTTCGAATTAGGATCTGAGTCTGGAGTCCATATCCATAGGCCAAGTGACATTCAGAATCCGACAGGATTAAATCAACACCACGAGGGTGACATGAACCCAGGTGACAGCAGAAAAGCGTCTAACCAGTGCCTGTCTGGAATAAAGACACTCCAGAACTGTCCAAGGTCCAAGAAAATTCGACCCGAAGGATCGATAAATGAACTAGAAAACAGAATTCTATCATTCAAAAAGTGTGCAACATCCGTGGAAGTGGAAGTGCCCAGGCGGTCACAAAATCGCAAGTATCGGTTCCAGAGAAGAATGTTTTCAAAAACGGAAATCTAACAGACATAAGCTTAAGAAAAACAAAATAAACACATCCATCCGGATCAAAAATAAAAGAAGGCAGCACCCCTCTGGTTAACGCTCAAGGTGAATGAGAATGCCATGATCAGAGGCCCCAGTCACCCAAGCTCAGAACTGGAACCGAAACACAAAGAAAAAATAAAATGGAGACGGTAAGGAGATTGGCTTTATCCCCAAATATCGCATCCAAATTGCCATCCAGCATCTAAGGCCTCGAATCCCTCGGCCCACTAGGACTGGGATCCTCTAACATCACCAAAACGTGCCTTAACAGAACACAAAGACCTGCCAGCCCATAACGAAAGGCAAAATCATCTCTCGTCGGATCAACGAAACACCCCGACCCTGAGGTTGGGGCCCGAGAGGCCTCAGAGGCAAATGCTTCCCCAGGAGGCAGAACTGAATCAGGCGATCCCACGCCCGACGGGCCCTGGTTAACAGAACACGGACAGTATTTTAGAAATATTTCACTTGGGAGATATAAATGAGACAGCGATGAGCTTAAGACATGTGGAACCGTGCCGTAACCTCTGAAGGAAACAAGCCACCCTCCGGAGAGGGAGTAAAGGCCATAGGGACACCTGCTTGCGTAGCCGAGAAAGGGTCTGGGGCATGCGCCTGACAGGACATGGAAACCTCGGAGGCGGATGGCTCAATGCACTCTAAGCTCCCTGATTCGGGAGAAGAGAGTACTCTAGAATGGGAAGAGTGCACAGCTCCCGTCCGTGTTTTGTCTATGAGGCGGCAGTAATTTTTCCTTTTTGTTCTGTTGTTGACACCTTTTTTCACCCTGATATTTCTACTACTGTTGTTCCCTTGGAAGAATGACTGGGGGATGAGGGAAGTGGGGGAGGTATTTAAGCCTTTGGCTGGGGTGTCTTTGCCTCTTCCTGGTGGCCAGGTTCTGTATTCCCAAAAGTAATGAATGCAGCTGTGGACTCTTCCCATTTAAGAAGAAAATAATGGTTAGTTGGCTTTAGTCATTCGACTTGATCAAGTTGGACATAGCCCAAAGTAGAAAAATTACTCTAACTTGGGATTAGTTTTGTTTAAAGGGACGAGAAACCCCAAAAATGTATTTCATGATTCAGATAGAACATACAATTTTAAACAACTTTCCAATTTACTTCTATTATCAAATGTGCTTAATTATATTGACAACGTTTGCCAAATGAACATCATTGCACTACTGGCAGCTAGCTTAACACATCAAGTTAGCCAATCACAAGACACAAATGTGTGCAGGCACCAATCAGCAGCAGCTCCCACTAGTGTCGGATATGTGTGTATTATTTTTCAACAAGGGATACCAAGAGAACGAAGCATATTTGAAAATGTAAGTGAATTTAAAAGTGTCTTAAAATTACATGTTCTATCTAAATCATGCAAGTTTAATTTTGACTTTCCTTTCCCTTTCATTTCCTTTTCTTGGTCAATTCACATTAGTTTTATACATTAGACAATATGGGGCCGATTTACCATTGTGCGGGCAGACAGGATCCGTTGTAGCGGATCATGTCCGCCGCACATCAATAAATGCCGACAGAATACGCTGTCGGCATTTGTCATTGCACAAGCATTTCTCGTGAAATGATTGCGCAATACCGCCCCCTGCACATTCGTATCTGATCGGGATGATTGCTGTCCGCTGCCTCAGAGGTAGTGGAGGAGTTAAGGAGCAGCAGTCTCATGATTTCATAAATCGACCCCGTTGTCTCATATTTGGAGACATAGCATTTTCAATAAAGGTCAGTGAGTCCTGCAGAGGGAAAGTGTTTTGCATTCAGCTCTGAGATGCGAGAAATATTTATATATCCAAGGAATAAGTCACTTACCTGCTTGCTGAACCTGCAAGACATATTTTACATAGCAGACAATGGGGCATATGTATCAACCCCGTGTTTCTGGCGAGCCTGCAAGCTCGCCAGAAACAGCAGCTATGAAGCAGCGGTCACAAAGACTGCTGCTCCATAACCTGTCTGCCTGCTCTGAGCAGGCGGACACACATCGCCGGAAATCAACCCGATCGAGTACGATCGGGTTGATTGACACCCCCCTGCTGGCGGCCCATTGGCCGCGAGTCTGCAGGGGGCGGCGTTGCACCAGCATCTCTTGTGAGCTGCTGGTGCAATGCTGAATACGGCGAGCGTATTGCTCGCCGTATTCAGCGAGCTCTGTTGGACCTGATCCGCACTGTTGGATCAGGTCCGACAGACCTTGATAAATATGGGCCAATATGTTTGTTTGCTCCAAAATCCTACACAAAAACACAATTTTTCTACCTTTCCTTCTCGTTTTACCTTAAAAGCCATTTAATTATAAACCAATTATTTCTGTTACTAATCACTAGCAATATCTAAGACATTATAATAAAGGTTAAAATACATTTCCTATAAAATAATTTAAAAAAAGGTCATCTTACCTATACTTTTCCTTAGACTCGTGTAATAATCAGATTCTATCTCCTCTTTTATATTTTTCATCAATTTCTCCAGCACTGAATTTTTTGATAGTTTGTTGGGAACATTGGCTAATATTCGGTGCATCTGTTCCTTCTCCTGATGTGCCAGCATTTCTGTCTGAATCCCAAGGTTTATGTAGAAAAAATACCTCTGAAAGAATTCCAAAGTTGTTATTGTGCATGTAAAGCATGAATAACAGTCGTGTTGTGATATTTATGAAAACATGATTCCATTCCATCTGTGAGTTTTCCATAAATATGTATTAAAAAAAAGCTTTCTTGTAGCTGAAAACAGAATTTATGCTTACCTGATAAATTACTTTCTCCAACGGTGTGTCCGGTCCACGGCGTCATCCTTACTTGTGGGAATATCTCTTCCCCAACAGGAAATGGCAAAGAGTCCCAGCAAAGCTGGCCATATAGTCCCTCCTAGGCTCCGCCCACCCCAGTCATTCGACCGACGGACAGGAGGAAAAATATAGGAGAAACCATATGGTACCGTGGTGACTGTAGTTAGAGAAAATAATTCATCAGACCTGATTAAAAAACCAGGGCGGGCCGTGGACCGGACACACCGTTGGAGAAAGTAATTTATCAGGTAAGCATAAATTCTGTTTTCTCCAACATTGGTGTGTCCGGTCCACGGCGTCATCCTTACTTGTGGGAACCAATACCAAAGCTTTAGGACACGTATGAAGGGAGGGAGCAAATCAGGTTACCTAAACGGAATGCACCACGGCTTGCAAAACCTTTCTCCCAAAAATAGCCTCCGAAGAAGCAAAAGTATCAAATTTGTAAAATTTGGCAAAAGTGTGCAGTGAAGACCAAGTCGCTGCCTTACATATCTGGTCAACAGAAGCCTCGTTCTTGAAGGCCCATGTGGAAGCCACAGCCCTAGTGGAGTGAGCTGTGATTCTTTCAGGAGGCTGCCGTCCGGCAGTCTCATAAGCCAATCGGATGATGCTTTTAAACCAAAAGGAAAGAGAGGTAGAAGTTGCTTTTTGACCTCTCCTTTTACCAGAATAGACAACAAACAAAGAAGATGTTTGTCTGAAATCTTTTGTAGCCTCTAAATAGAATTTTAGAGCACGGACTACGTCCAAATTGTGTTAGAAACGTTCCTTCTTTGAAACTGGATTCGGACATAAAGAAGGTACAACTATCTCCTGGTTAATATTCTTGTTAGAAACACCTTTGGAAGAAAACCAGGCTTAGTACGCAAAACCACCTTATCTGCATGGAACACCAGATAGGGCGGAGAACACTGCAGAGCAGATAACTCTGAAACTCTTCTAGCAGAAGAAATAGCAACCAAAAACAAAACTTTCCAAGATAGTAACTTAATATCTATGGAATGTAGAGGTTCAAACGGAACCCCTTGAAGAACTGAAAGAACTAGATTTAGACTCCAGGGAGGAGTCAAAGGTCTGTAAACAGGCTTGATCCTAACCAGAGCCTGAACAAATGCTTGAACATCTGGCACAGCTGCCAGTCTTTTGTGTAGTAAGACAGATAAAGCAGAGATCTGTCCCTTTAGAGAACTTGCAGATAATCCTTTCTCCAAATCTTCTTGTAGAAAGGAGAGAATCTTAGGAATTTTTATCTTATTCCATGGGAATCCTTTGGATTCACACCAACAGATATATCTTTTCCATATTTTATGGTAAATCTTTCTAGTTACCGGTTTTCTGGCCTGAACCAGAGTATCTATCACAGAATCTGAAAACCCACGCTTTGATAGAATCAAGCGTTCAATCTCCAAGCCGTCAGCTGGAGGGAGACCAGATTTGGATGTTCGAATGGACCCTGAACAAGAAGGTCCTGTCTCAAAGGTAGCTTCCATGGTGGAACCAATGACATATTCACCAGGTCTGCATACCAAGTCCTGCGTGGCCACGCAGGAGCTATCAAGATCACCGAGGCCCTCTCCTGTTTGATCCTGGCTACCAGCCTGGGAATGAGAAGAAACGATGGAAATACATAAGCTAGGTTGAAGGTCCAAGGTGCTACTAGTGCATCTACTAGAGTCGCCTTGGGATCCCTGGATCTGGACCCGTAGCAAGGAACCTTGAAGTTCTGACGAGACGCCATCAGATCCATGTCCGGAATGCCCCATAATTGAGTTAGTTGGGCAAAGATCTCCGGGTGGAGTTCCCACTCCCCCGGATGGAATGTCTGACGACTCAGATAATCCGCTTCCCAGTTTTCCACACCTGGGATGTGGATCGCAGATAGGTGGCAGGAGTGATCCTCCGCCCATTTAATTATTTTGGTCACTTCTTTCATCGCCAGGGAACTCCTTGTTCCCCCCTGATGATTGATATACGCAACGGTCGTCATGTTGTCTGATTGGAATCTTATGAATCTGGCCTTTGCTAGCTGAGGCCAAGCCCTGAGAGCATTGAAGATCGCTCTTAGTTCCAGAATGTTTATCGGGAGAAGAGACTCTTCCCGAGACCATAGTCCCTGAGCTTTCAGGGATTCCCAGACCGCGCCCCAGCCCACTAGACTGGCGTCGGTCGTGACAATGACCCACTCTGGTCTGCGGAAGCTCATTCCCTGGGATAGATGGTCCAGGGTCAGCCACCAACGGAGTGAATCTCTGGTCTTCTGATCTACCTGAATCATTGGAGACAAGTCTGTATAGTCCCCATTCCACTGTTTGAGCATGCACAGTTGTAATGGTCTTTGATGAATTTGTGCAAAAGGAACTATGTCCATTGCTGCAACCATCAACCCTACTACTTCCATGCACTGCGCTATGGAAGGACGTGGAACAGAATGAAGAACTTGACAAGTGCTTAAAAGTTTTGACTTTCTGACCTCTGTCAGAAAAATCCTCATTTCTAAGGAATCTATTATTGTTCCCAAGAAGGGAACTCTTGTTGACGGAGACAAAGAACTTTTTCTATGTTCACCTTCCATCCGTGTGATCTGAGAAAGGCCAGAACGATGTCTGTATGAGCCTTTGCTTTTGACAGGGACGACGCTTGTATTAGAATGTCGTCCAAGTAAGGTACTACTGCAATGCCCCTCGGTCTTAGAACCGCTAGAAGGGACCCTAGTACCTTTGTGAAAATCCTTGGAGCAGTGGCTAACCCGAATGGGTGGGCCACAAACTGGTAATGTTTGTCCAGAAAGGCGAACCTTAGGAACTGATGATGTTCTTTGTGGATAGGAATATGTAGGTACGCATCCTTTAGATCCACGGTAGTCATAAATTGACCTTCCTGGATAGTGGGTAGAATCGTTCGAATGGTTTCCATCTTGAACGATGGTACCCTGAGAAATTTGTTTAGGATCTTCAAATCCAAAATTGGTCTGAAAGTTCCCTCTTTTTTGGGAACTATGAACAGATTTGAATAAAATCCCATTCCTTGTTCCTTTATTGGAACTGGGTGTATCACTCCCATCTTTAACAGGTCTTCTACACAATGTAAAACGCCTGTCTCTTTATTTGGCTTAAGGATAAGTGAGACATGTGGAACCTTCCCCTTGGGGGTAGTTCCCTGAATTCCAGAAGATAACCCTGAGAAACTATTTCTAGTGCCCAGGGATCCTGAACATCTCTTGCCCAAGCCTGAGCAAAGAGAGAGAGTCTGCCCCCTACTAGATCCGGTCCCGGATCGGGGGCTACTCCTTCATGCTGTTTTGTTAGCAGCAGCAGGCTTCTTGGCCTGCTTACCCTTGTTCCAGCCTTGCATCGGTTTCCAGGCTGGTTTGGGTTGTGAGGCATTACCCTCTTGCTTAGAGGATGCAGAATTAGAGGCCGGTCCGTTCCTGAAATTGCGAAAGGAACGAAAATTAGACTTATTCTTGGCCTTGAAAGGCCTATCTTGTGGAAGGGCGTGGCCCTTTCCCCCAGTGATGTCTGAGATAATCTCTTTCAATTCTGGTCCAAATAGAGTTTTACCTTTGAAAGGGATGTTAAGCAATTTTGTCTTGGATGACACATCCGCTGACCAAGACTTTAGCCAAAGCGCTCTGCGCGCCACGATTGCAAACCCTGAATTTTTCGCCGCTAATCTAGCTAATTGCAAAGCGGCATCTAAAATAAAAGAGTTAGCCAACTTAAGTGCGTGAACTCTGTCCATAACCTCCTCATATGGAGTCTCTCTACTGAGCGACTTTTCTAGTTCCTCGAACCAGAACCACGCTGCTGTAGTGACAGGAACAATGCACGAAATGGGTTGTAGAAGGTAACCTTGCTGTACAAAAATCTTTTTTAGCAAACCCTCCAATTTTTTATCCATAGGATCTTTGAAAGCACAACTATCCTCGATAGGAATAGTAGTGCGCTTGTTTAGAGTAGAAACTGCCCCCTCGACCTTAGGGACTGTCTGCCATAAGTCCTTTCTGGGGTCGACCATAGGAAATAATTTCTTAAATATAGGGGGGGGAACAAAAGGTATGCCGGGCTTTTCCCACTCCTTATTCACTATGTCCGCCACCCGCTTGGGTATAGGAAAAGCGTTGGGGTGCACCGGAACCTCTAGGAACTTGTCCATCTTACATAATTTCTCTGGAATGACCAAGTTGTCACAATCATCCAGAGTAGATAACACCTCTTTAAGCAGTGCGCGGAGATGTTCTAATTTAAATTTAAATTTCACAACATCAGGTTCAGCTTGTTGAGAATTTTTTTCTGAATCTGAAATTTCCCCATCTGACAAAACCTCCCTCATGGCCACTTCAGATTGGTGTGAGGGTATGACAGAACAATTATCATCAGCGCCCTCCTGCTCTTCAGTGTTTAAAACAGAGCAATCGCGCTTTCTCTGATATGTAGGCATTTTGGATAAAATATTTGCTATGGAGTTATCCATTACAGCCGTCAATTGTTGCATGGTAATAAGCATTGGCGCGCTAGATGTACTAGGGGCCTCCTACGTGGGCAAAACTGGTGTAGACACAGTAGGAGATGATGTAGTATCATGTTTACTCCCCTCATCTGAGGAATCATCTTGGGCAATTTCATTATCTGTGGCAGAACTGTCCTTACTTTGTTTGGACGCTATGGCACAATTATCACACAAATTTAAATGGGGAGACACATTGGCTTTCATACATATAGAACATAGCTTATCCGAAGGCACAGACATGTTAAACAGGCTTAAACTTGTCAATAAAGCACAAAAAACGTTTTAAAACAAAACCGTTACTGTCTCTTTAAATTTTAAACAGAAAACACTTTATTACTGAATATGTGAAAAAGTATGAAGGAATTGTTCAAAAATTACCAAAATTTCACCACAGTGTCTTAAAGCATTAAGAGTATTGCACACCAATTTTCAGAGCTTTATCCCCTAAAATAACGGAACCGGAGCCGTTTATAAATTTAACCCCTATACAGTCCCAGCTATAGCCTTTGCTGTGACCTAACCAAGCCCTGAGGGGAATACGATACCAAGTGACGCCTTCTAGAAACTTTTCCAGCTACTTTCAGATCCTCACACATGCATCTGCATGTCTTGCTCTCAAAAACAACTGCGCAGTAATGGCGCGAAAATGAGGCTCAGCCTACAACTGGGAAGGCCCTCCCTGACTGGAAAAGGTGTCTAACATAGTGCCTGCCGTTAAAAAACGTTCCCCAAGTTTATAAATGTGAATTATCAGCATAAACATGTATAAAATGCCCAAATAAAGCAATCGATTTAGCCCATAAAAGTGTCTACCAGTTTTATAGCCCATATTAAGCCCTTTATTCTGTTTGCTTGACTAAGAAAATGGCTTACCGGTCCCCATGAGGGGAAATGACAGCCTTCCAGCATTACATCGTCTTGTTAGAAATATGGCTAGTCATACCTTAAGCAGAAAAGTCTGCTAACTGTTTCCCCCAACTGAAGTCCTATGTGGAAACAGCAATCGATTTCAGTTACTGTCTGCTAAAATCATCTTCCTCTCACAAACAGAAATCTTCATCCTTTTCTGTTTCAGAGCAAATAGTACATACCAGCACTATTTTAAAATAACAAACACTTGATAGAAGAATAAAAACTACATATAAACACCAAAAAACTCTTAACCATCTCCGTGGAGATGTTGCCTGTGCAACGGCAAAGAGAATGACTGGGGTGGGCGGAGCCTAGGAGGGACTATATGGCCAGCTTTGCTGGGACTCTTTGCCATTTCCTGTTGGGGAAGAGATATTCCCACAAGTAAGGATGACGCCGTGGACCGGACACACCAATGTTGGAGAAATTAACTTGGGGCTCAGAATCTTTTTAATGCCCATAGTGCCAATCAGGGAGCACAGAGATGATTGCCGCATACTCACTGTACACGCACCTAAGTGACAGGCAAGCATATGGCCCTATCATTATCTCTGCATACTCCAAGACTGGTACTAAGGGGCATGTGAAAGACATAAATCTCTAAGTTAAAGGGACAGTCAAGTTCCAAAAAAACTTTCATGATTTAAATAGGAAATTTTAAACAACTTCCCAATATAATTTTATCACCAATTTTGCTTTGTTCACTTGGTATTCTTAGTTGAAAACTAAACCTAGGAGGTTCATATGCTAATTTCTTAGACCTTGAAGACTGCCTCTAATCTGAATGCATTTTGACCACTAGAGGGCATTAGTTCATGTGTTTCATACAGATAACATTGAGCTCATGCAAGTGAAGTGACCTAGGAGTGAGCACTGATTGGCTAAACTGCAGGTCTGTCAAAAGAACTGGAATAAGGGGGCAGTCTGCAGAGGCTTAGATACAAGGTAATTACAGAGGTAAAAAGTATATTAATATAACTGTGCTGGTTATGCAAAGCTGGGGAATGGGTAATAAAGGGATTATCTTTCTTTTTAAACAACAAAAATTCTGGTGTTGACTGTCCCTATAATATTAGATCTAAGGAAGCTATTTCAAAAAAGGCTGTTGCTCACATAGGATTTGCATGTTTGCTAAAATAACCCTGTCATAGTTTAAACAAGAAGGACAAGCAAGAGGGAGACAACTAGGAATGCCCATCAGGACAAGCACAGAACAGACAATCAGAATGTAGGACAAAGTAAAAACTATCAAATGGTAGCTAGGAAGAAGTTCTAGATGGACAAATGTGTGAAAGACGACAAGGAAGTTCTAGCTGGAAAGGTAGAGACAAAAAGCAGAAAGTGTTAACAGGAGATGCACGAAACAGATAACGAGGCTAAAGCAGAGCGAATGGAAGGCAACAATAACTTTCCAGCATGAGAAGTTGCAGAGAGAAAACCAAGGAATTAGAGTGGGGCAAGCAGAAGAGAAACATGAATGCCAAAAGAAGAATACGCTGCAGAAAAGATAAGAAAGACAAGAAAAGAGAGATAAGGTAGGAAAGAGAAAGAGAAATAAGCTTGACAAGAAGAAGAGAGGCAGAATAAGAAGCAATAAAAAAATAAAGAAATGACAAACACTGGAAAAACAACATGAAATCATTATATAGACTAAAGGGCCGATTTACCAACCCCTGTATCGGCCCCAACTGTTTCCGCACGAGTCTTCAGGCTCGCCAGAAACAGGAATTAAGAAGAAGCAGTCTTAAGACCGCTGCTCCTTAACTCGTCAGCTGCCTCTGAGGCTGCAGACATCAATTCGCCCGATCAAATACGATCAGGTTGATTGACACCCCATGCTAGCAGCCAATTGGGTGTGAATCTACAGGGGGCGGTATTGCACAAGCAGTTCACCGAAACTGTTTGTGCAATGTTAAATGCTGACAGCGTATGCTGTCTGCATTTAGCGATGCAGGACGAACATGATTCGCTACAGCGAATCATGTCTGGCCGGGGTATGATAAATCTACCCCTAAGTCTTATGATCTTGCGAAAAGACCAATAATTATAACCGGTCTCATTTGATCTTTTTTATGTTTTTTTTTTTTCTTTAGAAGATTATGAGACTAGTAGTTTCCTGTTCTGTAACATATCTTACAAAACAGTCATTTAAAAACAAGGCACAAACTCACTTAAGCACACAATTAGTTTATTGCTGCAAATACCTCAATTTAACCATAAAAACAATCGGCTAGATTACGAGTCTTGCGTTATGAGTAAAAAAGCAGCGTTAAGCCTCATAACACTGCTTTTTTACTACCGCTGGTATTACGAGTCTTGCAGATTTAGGGGCACTGCACACTTTTTTGGCCTTACCGCAAATCAATTTATCCAAATTGCATATAGTCTTTATTCTATGGGACTTCCATAGCGCCGGTATTATGAGCTTGTCCTGGGGGGCCAAAAGGTGAGCGGTACACCCTATCCCATCAAGATTCGTACCGCATTTTAAAGTCAGTAGTTATGAGTTTTACACTACAACGCTGTAGCATAAAACTCATAACTAAAGTGCTAAAAAGTACACTAACACCCATAAACTACCTATTAACCCATAAACCGAGGCCCTTCCACATCGCAAACACTAAAATTACACTATTAACCCCTAATCTGCCGCTCCGCACATCACTGCCACTATAATAAACATATTAACCCCTAAACCGCCGCACTCCCGCCTCGCAAACATTAGTTAAATATTATTAACCCCTAATCTGCTGTCCCTAACATCGCCGCCACCTACCTACATTTATTAACCCCTAATCTGCCACCCCCAACGTCGCCGCCACTATATTAAATTTATTAACCCCTAAATCTAAGTCTAACCCTAACCCCCCTAACTTAAATATAATTAAAATAAATCTAAATAAAATTTTCATTACCTAAATTAACTATCATTACCTAAATAATTCCTATTTAAAACTAAATACTTACCTATAAAATAAACCCTAATCTAGCTACAATATAACTAATAGTTACATTGTAGCTAGCCTAGGGTTTACTTTTTTTTTTTACAGGCAAGTTTGTATTTATTTTAACTAGGTAGAATCGTTACTAAATAGTTATTAACTATTTAATAACTACCTAGCTAAAATAAATACAAATTTACCTGTAAAATAAAACCTAACCTGTCTTACACTAACACCTAACCGTACAATTAAATAAATTCCCTAAATTAAATACAATTAACTAAATTCAAAACAATTAGCTAAATTACAAAAACAAACACTAAATTACATAAAATAAAAAACAAATTACAAGATCTTTAAACTAATTACACCTAATCTAATAGCCCTATCAAAATAAAAAAAGCCCACCCATAATAAAAAAAAAAACCTAGCCTAAACTAAACTACCATTAGCCCTTAAAAGGGCCTTTTGCGGGACATTGCCCCAAAGAAATCCGCTCTTTTACCTGTAAAAAAAAATACAAACAACCCCCCCCAACAGTAAAACCCACCACCCACATAACCAACCCCCAAATAAAACCCTAACTAAAAAAACATAAGCTCCACATTGCCCTGAAAAAGGCATTTGGATGGGCATTGCCCTTAAAATGGCATTTAGCTCTATTGCGGCCCAAAGCCCTAACCTAAAAATAAAACCCACCCAATACACCCTTAAAAAATCCTAACACTAACCCCCGAAGATCCACTTACCGGGAGAAGTCTTCATCCAAGCGGCAAGATGTCCTCAACGAAGCCGGCAGAAGTGGTCCTCCAGACGGGCAGAAGTCTTCACACAGACGGCATCTTCTATCTTCATCCTTCCGACGCGGAGCGGCTCCATCTTCAAGACATCCAGCGCGGAGCATCCTCTTCAATCGACGGCTTCTTCTGGAATGAATGTTTCTTTAAGTGACGTCATCCAAGATGGCGTCCCTTAGATTCCAATTGGCTGATTTTCAATCCTATTGGCTGATTGAATCAGCCAATCGGATATTTCAAAATTTATTCTGATTGGCTGATAGAATTCTATCAGCCAATCGGAATCTAAGGGACTCCATCTTGGATGACGTCACTTAAAGAAACATTCATTCCAGAAGAAGCCGTCAATTGAAGAGGATGCTCCGCGCCGGATGTCTTGAAGGATGAAGATAAAAGATGCCTTCTGGGTGAGGACTTCTGGCCGTCTGTAGGACCACTTCTGCCCGTCTGGAGGACCACTTCTGCCGGCTTAGTTGAGGATATCTTGCCGCTTGGATGAAGACTTCACCCGGTAAGTGGATCTTCGGGGGTTAGTGTTAGGATTTTTTAAGGGTGTATTGGGTGGGTTTTATTTTTAGGTTAGGGCTTTGGGCCGCAATAGAGCTAAATGCCCTTTCAAGGGCAATGCTCATCCAAATGCCCTTTACAGGGAAATGGGGAGCTTAGGTTTTTTTAGTTAGGGTTTTATTTGGGGGGTTGGTTGTGTGAGTGGTGGGTTTTACTGTTGGGGGGGTTGTTTGTATTTTTTATTACAGGTAAAAAAGCGGATTTTTTTGGGGCAATGCCCTGCAAAAGGCCCTTTTAAGGGCTATTGGTAGTTTATTTTAGGCTAGGGTTTTTATTTTATTTTGGGTGGGCTTTTTTATTTTGATAGGGCTATTAGATTAGGTGTAATTAGTTTAAAGATCTTGTAATAAATGTAGGTAGGTGGCGGTGATGTTAGGTGATGTAGGTAGGTGGCAGATTAGGGGTTAATATGTTTATTATAGTGGCGGCGACATTGGGGGCGGCAGATTAGAGGTTAATAAGTGTAGGTAGGTTGCGGCGGCATTGGGGGCGGGAGATTAGGGGTTAATAAGTATAATGTAGGTGTCGGCGATGTCCAAAGCGGCAGATTAGGGGTTAATAAGTATAATGTAGGTGTCGGCGATGTTGGGGTTAATAAGTGTAAGATTAGGGGTGTTTAGACTTGGGGTTCATGTTAGGGTTCTAGGTGTAAACATAAAATGTGTTTCCCCATAGGAATCAATGGGGCTGCGTTACTGAGCTTTACGCTGCTTTTTGGCAGGTGTTAGACTTTTTCTCAGCCGGCTCTCCCCATTGATTTCTATGGGGAAATCGTGCACGAACACGTACAACCAGCTCACCGCTGACTTAAGCAGCGCTGGTATTGGAGTGCGGTATGGAGCACAATTTTGCTCTACGCTCACTTCTTGCCTTTTAACGCCGGGTTTAGGAAAATCTGTAATACCAGCGCTGTAGGTAAGTGAGCGGTGACAATAACGCGCAAGTTAGTACCGCACCCCTCATAACACAAAACTCGTAATCTGGCCGAATGAAACTAAACATCTTCCATTCAAGCAAGAATACACTCACCATACATAAAGGTGTATACATTACATACTTAAAGGGATATCAAACCCCAAACGTTTCTGTTATGATTCAGATAGAACATATCTTTTTAAACAACTTTCTAATTTATTATTAAATTTGCTTCATTTTCTAGCCCTACTTGAAGCTAGCTTAAAACATCAGGTAAGCCAATGGCAAAAAAGCATATACTGTATGTTAAGCCACCAATCAGCAACTAGCTCTCAGTAGTGCATTGCTGCTTCTGAGCCTACCTAGGTGTGCTTTTCAACAAAGGATAATTAGATAATAGAAGAAAATAGGAAAACATAATTTATGCTTACCTGATAAATTTATTTCTCTTGTGGTGTATCCAGTCCACGGATCATCCATTACTTGTGGGATATTCTCCTTCCCAACAGGAAGTTGCAAGAGGATCACCCACAGCAGAGCTGCTATATAGCTCCTCCCCTAACTGCCATATCCAGTAATTCGACCGAAACAAGCCGAGAAAGGAGAAACCATAGGGTGCAGTGGTGACTGTAGTTTAAATTAAAATTTAGACCTGCCTTAAAAAGACAGGGCGGGTCGTGGACTGGATACACCACAAGAGAAATAAATTTATCAGGTAAGCATAAATTATGTTTTCTCTTGTAAGGTGTATCCAGTCCACGGATCATCCATTACTTGTGGGATACCAATACCAAAGCTAAAGTACACGGATGAAGGGAGGGACAAGGCAGGCTTAAATGGAAGGAACCACTGCCTGTAGAACCTTTCTCCCAAAAATAGCCTCCGAAGAAGCAAAAGAATCAAATTTGTAAAATTTAGAAAATGTATGAAGCGAAGACCAAGTCGCCGCCTTGCAAATCTGTTCAACAGAAGCCTCATTTTTAAAGGCCCAGGTGGAAGCCACAGCTCTAGTAGAATGAGTTGTAATCCTTTCAGGGGGCTGCTGTCCAGCAGTCTCATAGGCTAAGCGTATTACGCTCCGAAGCCAAAAAGAAAGAGAGGTTGCCGAAGCTTTTTGACCTCTCCTCTGTCCAGAGTAAACAACAAACAGAGAAGATGTTTGGCGAAAATCTTTAGTAGCTTGTAAGTAAAACTTTAAAGCACGGACCACGTCCAGATTATGTAAAAGGCGTTCCTTCTTTGAAGAAGGATTAGGACACAATGATGGAACAACAATCTCTTGATTGATATTCTTGTTAGAAACCACCTTAGGTAAAAACCCAGGTTTGGTACGCAGAACTACTTTATCTGAATGGAAAATCAGATAAGGAGAATCACATTGTAAGGCAGATAACTCAGAGACTCTCCAAGCCGAGGAAATAGCCATCAAAAACAGAACTTTCCAAGATAAAAGTTTGATATCAATGGAATGAAGGGGTTCAAACGGAACCCCTTGAAGAACTTTAAGAACCAAGTTTAAGCTCCATGGGGGAGCAACAGGTTTAAACACAGGCTTAATTCTAACCAAAGCCTGACAAAAAGCTTGAACGTCTGGAACTTCTGCCAGACGCTTGTGCAAAAGAATAGACAGAGCAGAAATCTGTCCCTTTAAAGAACTAACTGATAATCCTTTTTCCAAACCCTCTTGGGGAAAGGACAATATCATAGGAATCCTAACCTTACTCCATGAGTAATTCTTGGATTCACACCAATAAAGGTATTTACGCCATATCTTATGGTAGATTTTCTTGGTGACAGGCTTTCGTGCCTGTATAAGGGTATCAATGACTGACTCGGAGAAGCCACGCTTTGATAAAATCAAGCGTTCAATCTCCATGCAGTCAGTCTCAGAGAAATTAGATTCGGATGATTGAAAGGACCTTGTAGTAGAAGGTCTTGTCTCAGAGGGTCCATGGTGGAAAGGATGACATGTCCACTAGGTCTGCATACCAGGTCCTGCGTGGCCACGCAGGCGCTATCAAGATCACCGATGCTCTCTCCTGTTTGATTTTGGCAATCAGTCGAGGGAGCAGAGGAAACGGTGGAAACACATAAGCCAGGTTGAAGAACCAAGGCGCTGCTAGAGCATCTATCAGTGCCGCTTCTGGGTCCCTGGACCTGGATCCGTAACAGGGAAGCTTGGCGTTCTGGCGAGACGCCATGAGATCTAGTTCTGGTTTGCCCCAACGATGAACCAATTGAGCAAACACCTCCAGATGGAGTTCCCACTCCCCCGGATGAAAAGTCTGATGACTTAGAAAATCCGCCTCCCAGTTCTCTACACCTGGGATATGGATTGCTGATAGGTGGCAAGAGTGAGTCTCTGCCCAGCGAATTATCATGGAGACTTCTAACATCGCTAGGGAACTCCTGGTTCCCCCTTGATGGTTGATGTAAGCCACAGTCGTGATGTTGTCCGACTGAAATCTGATAAACCTCAGGGTTGCTAACTGAGGCCAAGCTAGAAGAGCATTGAATATTGCTCTTAACTCCAGAATATTTATTGGGAGGAGTTTCTCCTCCTGAGTCCACAATCCCTGAGCCTTCAGGGAATTCCAGACTGCACCCCAACCTAGAAGGCTGGCATCTGTTGTTACAATTGTCCAATCTGGCCAGCGAAAGGTCATACTTTTGGACAGATGGACCCGAGATAGCCACCAGAGAAGAGAATCTCTGGTCTCTTGATCTAGATTTAGCAGAGGGGACAAATCTGTGTAATCCCCATTCCACTGACTGAGCATGCATAGTTGCAGCGGTCTGAGATGTAGTCGCGCAAATGGCACTATGTCCATCGCCGCTACCATCAAGCCGATTACTTCCATACACTGAGCCACCGAAGGGCGCGGAATAGAATGAAGAACACGGCAAGATTTTAGAAGCTTTGATAACCTGGATTCTGTCAGGTAAATCTTCATTTTTACAGAATCTATCAGAGTCCCTAGGAAGGAGACTCTTGTGAGTGGGGATAGAGAACTCTTTTCCTTGTTCACCTTCCACACATGTGACCTGAGAAATGCCAGAACTATGTCCGTATGTGACTTGGCAATCTGAAAGCTTGACGCCTGTATCAGGATGTCGTCCAGATAAGGGGCCTCTGATATACCTCGCGGTTTTAGGACCGCCAGAAGCGATCCCAGAACCTTTGTAAAGATTCTTGGAGCTGTAGCTAACCCGAAGGGAAGAGCCACAAATTGGTAATGCCTGTCCAGAAAGGCAAACCGTAGGAACCGATGATGATCTTTGTGAATCGGTATGTGAAGGTAAGCATCCTTTAAATCCACTGTGGTTATGTACTGACCCTCCTGGATCATAGATAGGATGGTCCGAATAGTTTCCATTTTGAACAATGGAACTCTGAGGAACTTGTTTAAGATCTTTAGATCCAAAATGGGTCTGAAGGTTCCCTCTTTTTTGGGAACCACAAACAGATTTGAATAAAAACCCTGTCCCTGTTCCGACTGTGGAACTGGACAGATCACTCCCATAACTAGGAGGTCTTGCACACAGCGTAAGAATGCCTCTTTCTTTATCTGGTTTACAGATAATCTCGAAAGGTGAAATCTCCCTTGAGGAGGGGAAGCTTTGAAGTCCAGAAGATATCCCTGAGATATGATCTCCAACGCCCAGGGATCCTGAACATCTCTTGCCCACGCCTGGGCGAAGAGAGAAAGTCTGCCCCCTACTAGATCCGTTACCGGATAGGGGGCTGTTCCTTCATGCTGTCTTAGAGGCAGCAGCAGGCTTTCTGGCCTGCTTGCCTTTGTTCCAGGACTGGTTAGTTTTCCAGCCCGGCTTGGATTGAGCAAAAGTTCCCTCTTGTCTTGTAGCAGAGGAAGTTGATGCTGCACCTGCCTTGAAGTTTCGAAAGGCATGAAAATTAGACTGTTTGGCCTTTGATTTGGCCCTGTCTTGAGGAAGGGTATGACCCTTACCTCCAGTAATGTCAGCAATAATTTCCTTCAAACCAGGCCCGAATAGGGTCTGCCCCTTGAAGGGAATGTTAAGTAATTTAGACTTTGAAGTCACGTCAGCTGACCAAGATTTAAGCCATAGCGCCCTACGCGCCTGGATGGCGAATCCAGAATTCTTAGCCGTTAGTTTAGTCAAATGAACAATGGCGTCAGAAACAAAAGAATTAGCTAGCTTAAGTGTTCTAAGCTTGTCAAGTATTTCAGTCAATGGAGTAGCTGTCTGAAAGGCCTCTTCCAGAGACTCAAACCAGAACGCCGCAGCAGCAGTGACAGGCGCAATGCATGCAAGGGGCTGCAGTATAAAACCTTGTTGAATAAACATTTTCTTAAGGTAACCTTCTAATTTTTTATCCATTGGATCTGAAAAAGCACAACTGTCCTCGACAGGGATAGTGGTACGCTTTGCTAAAGTAGAAACTGCTCCCTCCACCTTAGAGACCGTCTGCCATAAGTCCCGTGTGGTGGCGTCTATTGGAAACATTTTTCTAAAAATAGGAGGGGGGGAAAACGGCACACCGGGTCTGTCCCACTCCTTATTAATGATTTCTGTAAACCTTTTAGGTATTGGAAAAACATCAGTACACACCGGCACTGCATAGTATTTATCCAGTCTACACAATTTCTCTACACAGTCATTCAGAGCAGCTAACACCTCCCCAAGCAATACACGGAGGTTCTCAAGCTTAAATTTAAAAGTAGAAATATCTGAATCAGGTTTCCCCGAATCAGAAATGTCACCCACAGACTGAAGCTCTCCTTCCTCAGCTTCTGCATATTGTGACGCAGTATCAGACATGGGCCTTAAGGCATCTGCGTGCTCTGTACTACGTCTAACCCCAGAGCTATCGCGCTTTCCTCTGAATTCCGGCAGTCTTGCTAATACCGCTGACAGGGTATTATCCATGATTGCCGCCATGTCCTGCAAAGTAATCGCTATGGGCGTCTTTGATGTACTTGGTGCCATTTTAGCGTGAGTCCCTTGAGCGGGAGTCAAAGGGTCTGACACGTGGGGAGAGTTAGTCGGCATAACTTCCCCCTCGCCAGAAACCTCTGGTGATAAATTTTTTAAAGATAAAAGCTGATCTTTATTGTTTAAAGTGAAATCAATACATTTAGTACACATTCTCATATGGGGTTCCACCATGGCTTTTAAACATAATGAACAAGGAGTTTCCTCTATGTCAGACATGTTTATACAGACTAGCAATGAGACTAGCAAGCTTGGAAAACACTTTACATCAAGTTAAACAAGCAATATAAAAAACGTTACTGTGCCTTTAAGGGAAACAAATTTTGCTAAAATTTGAAATAACAGTGAAAAAAGGCATTTTTACAGTGTATGTAATAGGTTAGCAGAGCATTGCACCCACTTGCAAATGGATGATTAACCCCTTAATACAAAAAACGGATTAACAAATTGAAAAAAACAGTCACAACAACTGCCACAGCTCCACTGTGGCTTTACCTTCCTCAATATATGACTTTTGAAGCCTTTTGAGCCCTTCAGAGATGTCCTAAAGCATGCAGGGGACTGCTGAGGGAAGCTGAATGTCTCTGTCTGTAATTTTAACTGCGCAAAAAAGCGCTAAAATAGGCCCCTCCCACTCATATTACAACAGTGGAAAGCCTCAGGAAACTGTTTCTAGTCAAAAATCAAGCCAGCCATGTGGAAAAAACTAGGCCCCAATAAGTTTTATCACCAAAGCATATATAAAAACGATTAAACATGCCAGCAAACGTTTTATATTGCACATTAATCAGAGTATATACCTCTGATAGCAAGCCTGATACTAGTCGCTATTAAATCACTGTATTTAGGCTTAACTTACATTAATCCGGTATCAGCAGCTTTTTTCTAGCAAATTCCATCCCAAGAAAAACTTAAACTGCACATACCTTATTGCAGGATAACCTGCACGCCATTCTCCCTCTGAAGTTACCTCACTCCTCAGACATATGTGAGAACAGCAGTGGATCTTAGTTACTTCTGCTAAGATCATAGAAAAACGCAGGCAGATTCTTCTTCTAAATGCTGCCTGAGATAAAATAGTACAACTCCGGTACCATTTAAAAACAATAAACTTTTGATTGAAGAAAAAACTAACTATATTACACCACTTTCCTCTTACTACCTCCAGCTATGTTGAGAGTTTGCAAGAGAATGACTGGATATGGCAGTTAGGGAAGGAGCTATATAGCAGCTCTGCTGTGGGTGATCCTCTTGCAACTTCCTGTTGGGAAGGAGAATATCCCACAACTAATGGATGATCCG
The DNA here is from genome assembly GCF_027579735.1 of Bombina bombina. Classification (NCBI taxonomy): domain Eukaryota; kingdom Metazoa; phylum Chordata; class Amphibia; order Anura; family Bombinatoridae; genus Bombina; species Bombina bombina. Next base: position 168,344,444 of record NC_069509.1, read on the forward strand.
TGGACTGGATACACCTTACAAGAGAAAGTTGTTACACGCTCTGTCAAAACAATGAAAGTGTAAATTTGACTGTCCCTTTAACTACTTACAAGTATTTATTATTTTCTTATGTTATATGATGAGAAAGTAATTGATATACTATTGTGCAACTCACCTCAAGGTCCCTTTCAGATGGTCTCCCCTCTTGTTTGCTTATCTCCTTTTCATGCTGGTGCATCACCTGTAGCTGTTCTTCAGGCGTCATGGCTATGTCTTTGGGAATTGCTATGGTATCAGATTGGGACGTTTGTTCTTCCAGCGGGGATGACTCTAATAACTGTCTGTAGTTAGATGTTCTGCAACAAATAAAATAAACTTGTCTGCAAAATGTAAACTTATAAGATTTGTGCAATTGTGTCATTTCAGAAATATTGTAACATCTGTTGTACATACAGCGTGTAACATCTGATTGTATATACAGAATGTAACATCTGATTGTATATACAGAATGTAACATCTGATTGTATATACAGCGTGTAACATCTGATTGTACATACAGAATGTAACATCTGATTGTATATACAGTGTGTAACATCCGATTCGATATACAGCGTGTAACATCTGATTGTACATACAGAATGTAACATCTGATTGTACATACAGCGTGTAACATCTGATTGTATATACAGCGTGTAACATCTGATTGAATATACAGTGTGTAACATCTGATTTTATATACAGCATGTAACATCTGATTGTACATAAAGCGTGTAAAATCTGATTGTACATACAGCGTGTAACATCTGATTGTATATACAGAATGTAACATCTGATTGTATATACAGTGTGTAACATCTGATTTTATATACAGCATGTAACATCTGATTGTACATAAAGCGTGTAAAATCTGATTGTACATACAGAGTGTAACATCTGATTGTACATACAGAATGTAACATCTGATTGTATATACAGCGTGTAACATCTGATTGTATATACAGAATGTAACATCTGATTGTATATACAGTGTGTAACATCTGATTGTATATACAGCGTGTAACATCTGATTGTACATACAGCGAGTAACATCTGATTGTACATACAGTGTGTAACATCTGATTGTATATACAGCGTGTAACATCTGATTGTACATACAGTGTGTAACATCTGATTCGATATACAGCGTGTAACATCTGATTGTACATACAGAATGTAACATCTGATTGTATATACAGTGTGTAACATCTGAATGTATATACAGCGTGTAACATCTGATTGTACATACAGTGTGTAAAATCTTATTGTATATACAGCGTGTAACATCTGATTGTATATACAGCGTGTAACATCTGATTGTATATACAGCGTGTAACATCTGATTGTACATACAGAATGTAACATCTGATTGTATATACAGCGTGTAACATCTGATTGTACATATAGCATGTAATATCTGATTGTATATACAGCGTGTAACATCTGATTGTATATACAGCGTGTAACATCTGATTGTACATACAGTGTGTAACATCTGATTGTTTATACAGTGTGTAACATCTGATTGTATATACAGCGTGTAACATCTGATTGTACATACAGAATGTAACATCTGATTGTACATACAGCGAGTAACATCTGATCGTACATACAGCGTGTAACATCTGATTGTATATGCAGCGTGTAACATCTGATTGTACATACAGTGTGTAACATCTGATTGTATATACAGCGTGTAACATCTGATTGTACATACAGAATGTAACATCTGATTGTATATACAGCGTGTAACATCTGATTGTATATACAGCGTGTAACATCTGATTGCATATACAGGGTAACATCTGACTGTACATATAGCCTGTAACATCTGATTGTATATACAGCATGTAACATCTGATTGTACATATAGCCTGTAACATCTGATTGTATATACAGCGTGTAACATCTGATTGTATATACAGCGTGTAACATCTGATTGTACATATAGCCTGTAACATCTGATTGTATATACAGCATGTAATACTACTAAGTGCATTAAAGGGCCATTAAAGTAAAAAAATGACATGCTCTTATCTGTTAAGTGTGTACTATCGACCCAGCACTACTGTGTATAACCCCTGCAGCTTGCATAGTTCAGATAATACAATGTCATTTTAAACAAATTTACTTTTATCGTCAAATTTGCTTTATACTTTTGGTATCTTTTGTTGAGGAGTAAACCTAAGTAGGCTCAGGACAGCAATGCCTTACTCGGAGCTAGCTCAACACATTGGGTGAGCCAATGATAAGGGGCATATATGTGCAGCAACCAATCAGCAGCTAGCTATCAATAGAGACTACCTAGGTATGCTTTTAACAAAGGATACCAAGAGAACAAAGCAAATTTGGAACAGGAAAATTTTTAAACTTGAAAGTTCTATTGATATCATAAAGTTTAATTTTGTCTTAACAGTCCATTTAAGTTTTATATAAAAAGTCCAATTTTACTGTAGCCAAGAATAACTGAAAAGACGTATTACTGATAAATTATAATATGGGTTGTTGTTCTTACAGAAGATTTGCAGAGAATGGGGCTGCTGCTCCTTAACTCGTCCGCTGCCTCTGAGGCTGCGGACATCAATCCGCCCAATCGAATACGAACGGGTTGATTGACACCCCCTGCTAGTGGCTGATTGGCCGTGAATCTGCAGGGGCGGCATTGCACAAGCAGTTCACCAGAACTGCTTGTGCAATGTTAAATGCCGAACAGCGGATGCTGTCGCTATTCAGCGATGTATGGCGGACATAATATGCTACAGCGTATCATGTCCTCCAGACATTGATAAATCGGCCCCAATAAATGGATGCTTGTTTGTCACTGGCAGGGATGATATCATAGATCCTGATTAATATAGCTTGTTATGTGCTGCCACAGACTAGTAATCAGGAACAACCGTGTCCTACAAACATTGTGCAATATTTGGCATGATGCCCAAATCTGTTCCCAATAGAGCATATATGGGACATGGTTGGATACCAACGTAATACCAACCCACTGCTGCACAGACAATGGCTTCCCTGCAAGACCAGGTGCAGGAAACATGGTGTGGGAGAGCAATGGGGCAGTTGGCTCTGAAAAACAAAATTTATGCTTACCTGTTAAATTTCTTTCTTTCTTGACACGGTGAGTCCACGGGATCATCAATTACTGTTGGGAATATCACTCCTGGCCAGCAGGAGGAGGCAAAGAGCACCACAGCAAAGCTGATAAATATCACTTCCTCCAAACCCCAGTCATTCGACCGAAGGAAAAGGCGAGAAAGGAAGTAACACAAGGTGCAGAGGTGCCTGAGGTTTATATAAACAAAACTGTCTGAAAAAACAGGGAGGGCGTGGACTCACCCTGACAAGAAATAAATACATATATCAGGTAAGCATACATGTTGTTTTCTTTCTTATGACACAGTGAGTCCACGGGATCATCAATTACTGTTGGAAATCAATACCCAAGCTAGAGGACACAGATGATAAGGGAAGGACAAGACAGGTAACTTAAACAGAAGGCACCACTGCTTGAAGAACCTTTTTCCCAAAGGAAACCTCAGCCGAGGTAAAAGTGTCAAAATGATAGGATTTAGAAAAAGTGAGCAAAGAAGACAAAGTCGCAGTCTTACCGAACTGTTCTACAGAGGCCTCATTCTTGAAAGTCCAAGAGGAAGACACCGCCATGGTGGAATGAGCTGTAATTCTCACAGGAGGTTTCTGTCCAGTAGTCTCAAATGCCAAACAAATAATGCTTCTCAACCAGAGAGAAAGAAAAGTGGCAGTAGCTTTCTGACCCTTACGTTTTCCAGAAAAGCAAACAAACAAGGCAGAAGACTGACTAAAGTCCTTTGTAGCCTGCAAAGAGAACTTAAGAACACGCACAACGTCTAAGTTGTGTAAAAAAACGTTATTTAGGAGAAGAAGGATTAGGACAGAGTGAAGGAACAACAATTTCCTAAATAATATTCCTGTCCGAAACAATCTTAGGAAGAAAACCAAACTTGGTACGGTGAACTGCCTTATCTGAATGAAATATGAGATAAGGAGAATCAAACTGCAAAGCTGAGAGTTCAGAAACCCTCCTAGCAGAATAAATAGCAGTAAGAAACAAAAACTTCCAAGATAATAACTTAATATCTATGGAAAGCATAGGCTCAAAAAGAGCCTGTTGTAAAACAAGGTTAAGACTCTAATGCGGAGAAACTGATTTAAAACACAGGCCTGATACTGACCAGGGCCTGACAAAGAGAGTACCCATCTGGTACATCCGTCCGACACGTGCAATACACTGACAACCCTTCTCCAGACCTACCTGGAGAAAGGAGAAATCCTAAGAATCCTGACCCTACTTCCAAGACTGGTCTCTGGATTCCCACCAATAAGGAATTTGCGCCAAACCTTATGGGAAAATTTTTCTAGAAACAGGTTTGTCAGGCTGATCAAGGTCGCAAATACCACTGCATAAAAACTGCGCATAGACAAAACTAAGCATACAAAACATCAAACAGAGAGAAAACAAGTTTGGATGAAGGAAGGACCCTGTATGGAATGTCCTTCCTCAACAACAACCCGCAAGGAGAAAGAGATTACATCTCCACAAGGCAGCATCCTAAGGAGCTAGACGTACTACCAACTGATCAGACTCCATTACCCTCCTAGCCAAGGGTTAATCCGGAGAGACCTCCAGAAAGAGCGCCCAGAGAAAAAGACTGACTTTTCAAGAAGTCCGCTCCCAGGATGCACTCCTGGAATGAATAGCAGATAAACAGCAATTGTGAGCGTCCGCCCACTGACTAACTAAAGAACTCCAGGTACCTCCCAGGTGGTTGATGCAAACCACTGAGGAGAATATAGGCCAACTAGAACCTGATAAACCGGGCTAAGGCCAACTGATCAACAGAACATTGCATATTGGTCTCAACTCCAAGATGGAAATAAGGAAAACTGACTCCTCCCAAATCCATATTCCTAGCCCAACCGGCTGGCGACCGTGGGCACTATCACCCAGGAAGGACTCCAGAGTCAGTACTCTGATTCTCCTGAGAAAACCTGCCTTCCAACACAGACTCGCCTGTACTACTAACCGAGCATGCATAACAGCAGAACTCTCGGATGGACACGAGCAAGGACGACGACCATCTAACCAATTACCTCCAAACCTTAAGCCACTGAAGGCCTAATAGAATGTAGAGGAAGGCAAGATGGAAAATCCTTTATATTCTGATCCCTTGTCAGAAAAAAGTTTAGAGATACAAAAATTACTATGGTCCCTAAGAACCACTACCCCTGTCGTTGGAACAAGGGAACTCATCTTCATATTCACTTCCCATCCTTGGGAATGAAGAAAAGACAACAAGACCCTGAATGATAGTTTGCTTGTTGGAAGGACTGCGCCAGAACTAATATGATGTCCAGGAAGGGAACCAAACTGAAAGTGTGTGACAGAAGGACAAATCTCAGGAGCTTAAAGATGTGCGTCCTCCAGATCTATGATAATCATGAACTGACCCTACTAGATCAAAGGAAGAATCGAACCACAGCCTTCTATTTTGAAGGATGGTACTCTGAGAAAACTAGTTGAGACACTTAAAGGTCCAAACTCTGACAAAAAAAATCCCACTTTTCCGGGAACCACTAACAGGATGAATAGACTCCTATATCCTGTTGCCTTACACGAAACTGGACTATCACTCCTAGGGAAAAAGTTCAAAAAAACAATTAAAATGCCTCTCTGTTATCTGGTCCACAGATAAAACTGAGAGATGGAATCAGCGTCTGAGAGTAAGGGTCTGTTTCTAGTTAGCAACCCTGTGGCACTAAGTCTGCAGTCTAACCGGGACATCTCGTACCCAGAGAACATCAGCCTCCCAATAGTTCTTGTATTGGAGGCGAACCATACAAATACAGACTAAGCTGCAGGTTTCTATCTGACATCGTTCTGGTGGTCCGAAACAACCCTCGATATCAGAAATATACTTCTTAGATCAGGATCAAACAAGGTCTTAACCTTATAAAGGAGCACCCAGGGAAAAAACTAATAGTATTTGAGAAAAACAAGTGCCTTGTGTGAGTCCTACTCACGGCCTTCAGATTATAAAACTGACTCACAACACAACGCCCCATGGACTAGCACAGAGAAACCAGTAACTTTGCCCCTGGCTTAATAATTAGTATGGAAACATCAGAAAAAAATAATTAACTTAAGATCCTTAATTCTGTTCTGGATCTCTTTCAAAGGGGACTCTAACCAAATGGAATCAGACAAAACATTGCACCAAAGATGCTGCCCTTGCCACAGAGGCAATACAAACCTCCATATAAGTCCTTAGCTTGGACCACTGATCCTAAAAAGAGCAGCTATTCTCTATAGGGATCGAAATTCTTTAGCCAGAGTAGAAAAAGGGCCTCTTCTAAAGGAGACAGGGAAAAGGAAAACTTATCCCATTCCTGAATAAAAACTCCAAGCACGGAGTGGAACAAGAAATACTTCCACAGAGAAAAAACATCAAGCAACAATGAACTTGACCAAATTCCGTGGGGTTGACAACGATAGGTGTATCGGAGTCACCCATAGAAGCCAAAACCTCCTTAAACAATACACGAAGGTGATCAAGCTTCAATCTGAAGAATTACACTTCAGCAGCAGATAAAGGAATTATACTGTCCGAATCTGAGATTCCACCCTCAGAGGCAACCAAAGTATCCTTATCATATCCATGAGGAAAGACACCTGTGTAACAGCAAGAGAACAGAAACCCTACTATCTAAATCTCTTATTTTCCTCTTGCGATATCCCTTATTAAAGGAAAAGCAGATAACGCCCCAGGAATCGCAGGAGATACCTGGGCATAACTGTCTGCAAGCAATTAACTCCTCTAGGAGATTGAGAGGAACCGCAGGCACTGCATGTGACGCCATAGAGGCTAGGGACATTACAGGAAAAAGCTGTGGCACTGCCTAAACAGCATCATCCTGGGAGACGATGGGCTCAGAGGCAAACTTTATCTCTACCCTCAAGAGATAAGTGAAAACATGTCAGAAAAATATTGTGTATTGTTTTCCCTATCAAAGAGCAAACCAACAATACACATACACTGCTTGCGCCTTACTGAAGCAACAGAGTTCTATTCTAAAAGAACCCAGGGCAAGGATAGAACTATTTAAACATTTTGAATAGCTAAATATTGTGACTTAGTTAGATAGCTGACACTCATTATACAAAAACATATCCTGCTTTAACAAAGCAAGCCACACAGAAATGCATAGAGAGAAATTTCTTGTGCTTAACATACCATCATGATTTTCAGAACCTGTCCTGAAACAATAAAAAAAAAAAAAAACATATACGTTTTATTATGAAATTAAACTGTCACTTTAAATACTGAAAGCTGATAAAATTTGACAGTAGTATGAAATAAGAATCATCTGTATAAAGGGCTCAATAATAAAATATATATATCCTTATTTAAAGAATGAATTTAATATAAGGGACTAAACGTTTCCAAAACCATTGTTCCAGGAGCCATAAAAAGATCAACTAACTTAAATACAAGGCACATCGCTGTCAGACCTGAAAATTACTCTCCCGGTCTGCAGACATCACAGAAAAGGGTCCTCTCATTAAGGGGACACAAACCAGACAGATAATGAGTGCTGCTCCGTCCCCATTGTCTGAGGACAAAACGGAGAGAACCCCAATGAACGAAAACGCCAAAAATGACGCTGCTCCACTTTGGAGAGGAAAGAAGCAGGAACTAAAAACTCGGCAAGGAAACTAAACATTGCGCAGCATTCCGCCGGTAGCTTACAAAAAAAAAAAACCTCCATTTAGTAACAGCAGCAGAAAAAATTAATTAGCTACTTATTAATCCCTGACTTCTCCCCCATAAGTAAGGAGTGGTTGAGGTAGACAGAACCAGTCCTGGATACTGAGAGGCTGTCTCTTCTAACGAAATGCAGTCCTTAAAATAGTACTGCACCGTATAATAAAACTCTGATTCTTATATTGAGCCAAAAAAAAGGTTAACTAATTTCCTTCATTGCTGTGAAGGAGTTTAACCATAAATCTCCAAATCACATTGCCTGCCCCTGCCATAAAACATCCTGACTAGGATGCAGAGTCCCATATAAAATACAGAGGATTCTTAACCCCTTCAGTGCCAGCCTCCACCCAGAAGACCAAAAGGCACTTACCTGTATATCCAGCTGTCCGGCAGGAGGACAGATCACCCGGCATGAGAGGATGCCGCTCCTCACAGAGACCTGTGAAACAAAGAAAAACAGAGTAAACCTACTCAGGCTTTCTATACCAGGGCAGCAACATGTTAGAAAAACTCAGCAAGGCCCACCTCACAAGTTCCTAACTGCTTTAAAGCCACCACTGCCCTACTGAAGAGACTAACGTGGAGCACGGCTAGACCCAGACTGTGATGGAAGCTCAGGGCAAGCCTACTCTGACTTCAAAACAAAAATATCTTGATAGAAGAATCTTTATCAGACACCTATTTACTTCACCTCCTCCTTGCACGAGAGGCAAAGAGAATGACTGGGGTTTGGGAGAAGGGAAGTGATATTTAACAGCTTTGCTGTAGTGCTCTTTGCCTCCTCCTGCTGGCCAGGAGTGATATTCCCAACAGTAATTGATGATCCCGTGGACTCACTGTGTCATAAGAAAGAAAACTTGTATGAGTCATTGTCACAAAAAACGCAGAATGCATTGCCAATAGTGGTACTCATACAATCTATATTCATCTTTAAATGTAATCACTTCTTACTTATCCCCTACACTACTGAATAGATGTTGCATTTGCACAGTTTAAGGCAGCTAAAATTTAGTGACATTAAATCCTGCCCTTACTCACACTGCACAGGAATAAATCTGGAAATCACATCTCTTCAACAGATCATGTGCCACAAGCAATTTATTCACAAAGCATTGTTTTCTTCGTTACCACCCCCAGTATTTACAGCTTTGCTGGAGCTGAATTTCCCTCCAGACGAAAAGGAAGCGCTCAGTATATTTTAACACAGCTGCTGTCTGATAGCCACTTCTAAGTAAGTGCAGGTGCTGAGAGGGGGAATTGTATGAAGCCAAATACACTTATTATAATACAGTAACAGACAGAGAAAGGAAAAAAAGAGAAACAAAGAGAAACAAAACAAAGATAGAAGATAAACACTCAAAAAAGGGATATAATAGAGAACAAGAGGGAGGGAGAGAGGGATAGAGAAAGAGAAAGAGAGTGAAAGCAAGAGATTAGAAAAGAGAGAAAGAGTGAGCAAGAAAAAGAGAGTGAATGAGAGTGAGAAAAAGAGAGACAGAAAGAAGAGGGCAAGTGAGAATGATTAGAGCATTATTAAGTCACATTGGCCTTGGTAACCTGTGAATCAGAAAGACAACTTATTTCTAGAAAACTATGATTGACTCTTAACTAATTCAATAGAGCATGTAATTTTAAGACCATCGACCCTGCACTACTTTGTGTTTAACCCCTGCAAAGAGGTTGAACACACAGTAGAAATACTACTCGAGACACAGAGCACTGCTGGCCTTAAGTGGAAAACGCAGATGATCCAATCAGCAGCACTAGTCACATGACTCATATGTGGAACAAGCGCTGCTGATTGGATCAGCAGCGTTTTTCGCTCTGGCCCAGCAATGTAAGCTCTATCAGAATCATTAAAGTTTAATTTTGTCTTAAAGGGATACTAAATCCAAAAATGTTCTTTTATGATTCAGATAGCGCATGCAATTTTAAGCAACTTTCTAATTTACTCCTATTATCAATTTTTCTTTATTTTCTTGCTATCTTTATTTAAAAAGCTGTAATGAAATTTTATGAGCTGGCCCATTATAGGTTCAGCACCCTGGATAGCGCTTGTTTATTGGTGGCTACATTTAGCCACCAATAAGCAAGAGTAAGTAACCCAGGTCTGAACCAAATGGGCTGGATCCTCAGCTTAACATTCCTGCTTTTTAAATAAAGATAGGAAGAAACAAACAAAAGGTAATAATAGGAGTAAATAAGAAAGTTGTTTAAAATCGCATGCTTTATCTGAATCATTAAAGAAAAAAAATGTGGGTTTGTATCCCTTTAACTGTCCATTTAACAATGAGATAAAAAGTCATATTTTACTGTATCTCAATACTGCCAAGAGTAACTGAAAAGAAGTGCTACTGATGAATTATAATTTGGGTTGTTGTTATTACAGAGAATTTGCAGACAATAAAACATTTTAAGACGCCCATCATATTTACAACCAGTATTTTAACATAAAACAAAAAATACAATCATTATAGATGCAGGCAAGGACAACTCTACAGTACTTTGCACTCGGTGGGAACAATTATTTTGGTATCCGTTGGTTATTGTGCAACTCTGATCCAACCTTTTTGATCTAAAAAAACCCAATATATGCAACAAACAGAGTGGGTTTTAAAAATTCTGAATGAATTATTTAATGCATGCTCCGAGGAAGATGCACCAGTAATTGGTCAGTAGACAATATACTCCCAATCTTGTATCAGCAGACCTTAGTGTGCCAGTTGTACAGAAAGAAAAATAAGGCAAAGCCTAAAATAAATAAGATCTGGCTCAAGATGTAAGAATCTTTGTCATGAGGCACTGAGCATAGGGCTGCCCTTGCTCACATATGCAAGTATAACATTTATTAATAGGCGCACAATTATTAAGAGTAAAATTACAGTCTGTATTTATGCATTATCATTTTAGGGTTACAGTTCTAAACTTAGTCTAATACATAGCATGTCACAGGGATATTTCCTTCTAACATCTATTCTAATATATAATGTGTGACTTAAAGGGACAGTCTAGTCAAAATTAAACGTTCATGATTCAGATAGAGCAATAATTTTAAGCAGCTTTCTAATTTACTCCTATTATTAATTTTTCATTGTTCTCTTGGTATCTTTATTTGAATGTAAGCTTAGGAGCTGGCCCATTTCTTGTTCAGCACCTGGGTAGCGCTGATTGGTGGCTACATCTAGACACCAATCAGAAAGTGCTACCCAGGTGCTGAACCAAAAATGAGCCGGCTAAAAGTTTAATGTACTTTAACAAAAAAACAAACAAGCAAATGCCCACCATACCAGCCAGAGTAATCCACTCAATGCTACAATTTAGTGTCAGTGGCTGAGCCAAACATCTTAGCCTAAATCATTGTTTCTCAAATCCAGTCCTTATGACCCTTAACAGGCCAGATATTCATTAGATCTGTGCTAGAGCACAGGTGAAATGATCAGCTGATCAGTAACCATGGTTACTAACCTGCTCTCACACTTCAGATGATTCGTTCACCTGTGCTCTAGTTAAGATATAATAAAACTCTGGCCTGTTAAAGGGTTCTGAGGAATGGAGTTGAGAAACACTGGCCTAAATGATCTTTGCTATACCTATACTCTTAGCCTATACTAGATCTGCACTAGCCCAATGCTTTTCTTTCATACCATTTTAAACAACTTTCCAATTGACTTCTATTATCAAATGTATTTCATTCTATTTGTATCTATTGTTAAAGGCGCAGTAATGCACTACTGGGAGCTAGCTAAACACATCAGAAGAGCCGATAACAAGCGGCATAAATGTGCAGCCACCAATCAGAAGCTGGCTCCCAGTAGTGCATTGCTGCTCCTGATCCTACTTAGGTATGCTTTTTAACAAAGAATACCAAAAGAACAAAGCAAATTAGAGAATAGAAGTGAATTGCAAAGTTGTTTAAAGTTGCATGAAAGTTAAATTTGGAGCTGGTTGGTACTGAGGAACTGGCGGGCAGTGTGCAGTGAAATCTACAGCAACTGCACATACTACCTGGCTCTGTGCAAGGCAAATATTTAAAGGGACATGAAACCCAAAATTGTTATTTCAGGATTCAGACAGAGAATACAATTTTAAACAAGATTCCAATTTACTTCTATTGTCTAATTTGCTTCATTCTTTAGATATCCTTTGTTGAAGAAATAGCCATGCACATGGGTGAGCCAATCACGCAAAGGCATCTATGTGCAGCCACCAATCAGCAGCTACTGATCCTATTTAGCTATGCTTTTCAACAAAGGATATCAAGAGAATGAAGCAAATTAGATCATAGAAGTGAACTGAAAAGTTGTTTAAAATGACATTCTCTTTCTAAATCATGAAATAATAAAATATGGGTTTAAAGTCCCTTTAATACAAAATGGTGCCCTTTCTTTACCAGATATATTGAGAGCAGTAAATTTAAACAGGCCTACAATTTCCTTTAAAGAAAAAACAACTCAGAAATATAAAAAAATATATCAGTGAAGCTAAACGTATAAGTGATAAATCAGATTTATATTCCAATGGCTTCTTATTCTTCTGCTTAAGATAAAAACATTCTATACTTGTAGGGTTACAATGAGTCACCTGAGTACTTAACAGAGGATCTGACTGACAAGTTGCATTACCTATCAGTGTTACATTTGCTCCTTGGAGACGATTTTAGCTTTTTCTGGATGGATGAAGAGTCCTTTGAAGCTGAATCCATTAGTTAAGGAAACTGGCTGACAGCTTGTTACTACAAAGACATGTGAGCGAAGAAGCGTAGAAGATGTGTGTGTCATATCAGCTACAGCAGCAAACGTAAAAAAAAAATCTTTTTCTAAAACTAAAAACCCATGGGATCATCTTCCAACTAGAAGCAGCAGTAATCGCATTATGTCCGCTCTTGAGGAACAGGTCTGCAACCAACTGGTGCTAGTATTGCAACACTAAATAGATCCCTTTTTACAATGACATTGTAGTGTGAAAAGGAACATATACCATGATTTATAAATAAACTACAAAGTATTAAAGGGACATTAAACCCAATTTTTTTCTTTGCTTCATTCTAGAAAGGCTCAGTAGCTTCTGATTGGTGGCTACACATAGATGCCTCATGTGATTGGCTCACCAATGTGCATTGCTATTTCTTTAACAAAGGCTATCTAAAGATTGCAGCAAATTAGATAATAGAAGTAAATTAGAATGTTGTTTAAAATTGTATTCTCTATCTGAATCATGAAAGAAAAAATTGGGGTTTAGTGGCCCTTTAAGTTCTGAAAGAGACAAAATTACTCTTTAATTATTATTTTTTTTGCAGAAGGTTCTTGAGCTTATGTTCCTGAAGTCTTATGTTGTTAACAGCGAATTCCGCTTCGAGACTGTACTACGCACAAAATCCGGCCAGGGACCGAGGCGCTTAGGAGTACAAACATTATTTTGCCTGCAAAAAATATATGAATAAAAAAAACAGACTAAAAATAAACGCATACAAAATGACTTAATAAAATGTACATTTCATTTTAAAGACTGAATTGTGAACATGGATTTCCCTTTATATTGCTTTAAGATGCACATGTGATCTATTTAACATTAATACATATTAGGATCCTTTTTTATGGGGGAGCAGACAATCTTTATATCTATTTATTATCTATCACCTATCTATCTATTTATCTATCTTCTATAATATTTCATCTATATATCGATCTATCATCTATCTATCACATCATCTATCTATATATCTATCTATCATCTATTTATCTATTATCTATCTATCATCTATTTATCTATTATCTATCTATCATCTATTTATATATCTATCTATTTATATATACACATCATCTATCTATACAGATTTATCTATATTAACATTAATATTGTTAGAGCACATTTTATATATATATCACATTATGTGTTTTCAGTGTATAAAATGTTTGGAGAACTATACTTTCTCTCTTGATAATTTTATTTTCAGTCAGCAGATGTATAAAGAACTGAACTCCCCCCCCTAATCTGGAATGTGTGCATCTCCTACAGAGATTGCAATTTGCACATCAGTATGTCAGCTTTACCATAAGGCTTCAATTCAAGCGAACAGTAGCTTCTTTAAAAAAATAAAAAAAATAAAAATAAAGGATTTGATCGTCCATCCATCAAAAATGTGAAGGGCAACCATAGGAGATGTGTGGTACTAGTGTTAGCACCATCTGACTTTATCAGTGCTTCAATACATTTTATATCAGTGCTTAAATACATTTTATATAATAAGTCAAGGCTATAAACATTGCAGTATTTAAACCAAAGTTTGATTTCTAATAATCACTTTAGATCTAAAACATGTTCACATGTCAGATGAGCTCTGTATTTGACTTGGAAAAATGATTCTAAACTGTTTAAATTATAAATGGAATGGAAAATAAAGGGATTATCTATCTTTTTAAACAATAACATTTTTGGTGTTTACTATCCCTTTAACATGGCAATCTTGATTGCGATGTGGATCCCTTTATAAGATAACTCTATTGTGACAATGCTTTTTGCATCTGGTCCTTAGAAAGCAAGGGCAGATAAAAACATTGTGAGCCTTAAAAATTTCCCACTGCAAATAAACTTGAGCGCATCCACACAAGACTAAAACCTACAAACACTTAGCTAGCTCGGCAGCCATACTGTAAAGGCTGTGACAAACTGCAAGCGATGCGGCTCGAAGCAGCTGCTTCACACCGCATCGCTTCTGAAGTTCAAATATTTCAACTCTGAGAGCTTAGCTACGCGACCTGATGTGGCTGAGCGCACAGAGATGAAAAGGCAGGACACACTGAGTGCGCACAGCAGCATCATCAGGCTGTGCTGTGCGCCGCTCTTAGTGTGTCACAGCCTTTAGCCAAACTGCGACCTCCCCCATATCACTTATCCCTATAAGCACTGATCCACCTACCTGACTTCACTTTAATCCTAACTTCAACTACTGAGATCCCCCTAGGCGAATTAACTTTAACAAGAACTTCCCAAATTGCTAACCGCCTTACCAATTACACATCCAGCACATGACCCCCCAGTGTCACGCCGCGCCACTATAGCCATTGCTAAGGGCGCGGCTTCTCCTTCCCTGCTTGTTGCCAGGGGTTGTGTCGGGTCCAGATATGTGCGGCGCTGACGTCATCGCTGCACGCTCCTCTCTCCCTGATGCCGGTCCAGACGCCTGTGGCGAGAATCCTGCGCCTATGTAAGTCCTGTCACAACAATCTATCACTGCCCAAATATAGGTGTTACTTTGAGTGCTCCTGGGTATGATAGATTGTTGCTTCAATTAGCCTAATCATATATGAACCCTGACTGTCTGACTACTCTGCCTGTTTAACCCCTAAATTGCTGGATTGATTACTGCTGCTGAACTCTGCTTGTCTGACTACTCTGCCTGTTTAACCCCTAAATTGCTGGATTGATTACTGCTGCTGAACTCTGCTTGTCTAACTACTTTGCTTATTAACCCTGTTGTTCTGGATTGCCTCTTTGTTGCTGAACCCTGCATGTATGACCATTCTAGTGATTTGCCTTGGACTGCTCTGCCGTTGCCGCTGGGGACTGTCCTGCCTGTGGTGAGTGCTGCCTTACTCATCTTACTAACTTTCTCTGCTCTGGGATATACCCTATCATTCCGGCTCGACTCCGGGATAACAAGACTACTGGCCTGATAGAGGAGTATCCCACGAGAATTACACCCAGAGCATATACCACCTTGCCACTAATAATTATTGTCACTAAGCAACCTCCCCAATCAAAATCCCTCCCCCACTGGTGAACACGCAAGGCCTATGCCATCCTAACCTTACATTTAATATTTTTAGATACCTTGTTAAAAAAAAACTATATTAAAGTAAAACACCCTTTTTTACCAGTCCTAAAGTCTTCAGACTCCTTATTGCACAGAAACAGGCCCATCTTCTTAAAGGGCCATAATACCCAAATGTTTAAACACTTGAAAGTGATGCAGCATAGCTGTAAAAAGCTGACTAGAAAATATCTCTTGAACATCTCTATGTAAAAAAGAAAGATATTTTACCTCCCATTGTAAAGGATTTCTAAGTAGCATTTTAGTGTGTCTGCCCTGGGACAGCTGAAAGGATGAGCCTTGTGAACTCTCATATTATTTCACCAATCAGGTAAAGGAAGCTTACTATGAAATCTCATGAGAGTTAAGTCAAATCTCATGAGATCACAGTAAGAGTTCATGACCTCAGCACTGCTGATGCTGATTGGCTGCTGTTCATTTCTTCATTGGGAGCAGCTGAGTATAACTTTTTACATAGAACTTACTCTGCTGAGCTGAGGAGATTGTGAGGTAAAATATCTTCCTTTTTTACATAGAGATGCTCAGGTGATATTTTCCTGTCTGCTTTTTACAGTTATACTGCATCAGTTTCAAGTGATTTAGCATATGAGTATTATGTCCCTTTAAAGTACCATTAAACTTGACATTTTAATGACGCATAAAATGTTTCATTATTGCAAGTGAAACATCATTGCAATATATAATCCATTATTTATTTTGCAACCTTTTGTTGTAAAATACATCTAAAACGTGTGCTTGTTTGACTTTCTCCCAGGGAGGCTAGGGTTAATACTTTTAAGCAATTTATGTGAGTTTTTGCTTACGTTTCCCTCCCTCCCTAAGCTTCTATGGTGTCACATGCTTTTAAAAGGAGGATTATCAGTATTGCATCAACAATCATGATAGGAAAATAATTCTATGTAATATTATATAAGTTGATTCAGTACTAAACCTCCTTAAAGGGACATTAAACCCAAATAATTTATTTCATGATTCAGACAGAGAATACAATTTTAAACAACATTCCAATTTACTTCTATTATCTAATTTGCTTAATTCTTTAGATATCCTTTGTTAAAGAAATAACAATGCACATGGGTGAGCCAATCACATGAGGCAAATATGAGCAGCCATCAACCAGAAGCCAATGAGCCTATCTAGATATGCTTTTCAAGAAAAAATATCAAGAGAATGAAGCAAATTAGATAATAGAAGTAATTTAGAAAGTTGTTTAAAATGGTATTCTCTATCTGAATCGTAAAAGAAAAAATGTGGGTTTAATGTCCCTTTAAGGGAATAAAAGAGGGCAGGCTACCCCAGTCTGCACATGTGCAGACAGAGTTTGTGCTATGTCTGAATATTAGTTTGTGATTGGTTAGCAGGGGTTCTTTTGTTCTGGGGGACAGAGAAATCAGTAAAAATAATAAACATAAAACAATATACTAATTTAACAAAATAAAGCTGCAGTTTTCATTGCAAAATTATTCTTATATATTAAGGTTTATAATTATGTAGTTTACAGTTTGTGTTTATTGTCCCTTAAATTCCCACAATGTGTTCTGAATCCTTTTTGAGGACCTTATGTTATTTACAGACGAATTAGACTAGATAATTGATTGTTAAATCGTTTCAAACAATCAGGATGGTAAATGGTAAATGTACTCCTATTATCATTTCACCACCAATCAGCAAGCACTACCCAGGTGCTGAACAAAAATTGACCGCCTCCTAAGCTTACAATACTGCTGTTTCAAATAAAGATATCAAGAGAACGGTCTAGTAAAAATGAATAATAGGAGTAAATTAGAAAGTTGATTAAAATTGCTGCGTGTTATGGTATAGCCTGGATATTGAGGGTTAATACCAGATGGAAGATGCCCTTAATACGGGAATAGCAACACACAAACCCAGTTAATACACCGAACGGGAAAAATACACGAAATCCTTCTCTCCTGGAACAGGCAAACAAATAATTCAAAGTAGCAATTCCCCCCAAACACGGGACCAAGCTCCGTCTTGAGGGTAAAACAGGAATCTCTTTATTGAGGGCTACATGCCCGGTATTTAAGCAGGTCTCCCACCTGGTGGACAAGTATAGTACATTAGCCAATCGTAGTGGCTCAGGCATAAACGCTCCCCTTGGTACCAGTGAACCCCTCCTCCCTATCCTGCAGATAATTGGGAAGAAATCCAACTATCTCCATGGCTAGAGGAAAACACCCTTTTACAGGATACAATAAAGATACATTGCATAAACAATCAAACACAAGAAAACCATTGTCTATTCACAGGTAAAACAGATTAACATATCAAGTTAATTAACTGGGGAAGAAAGTTTACTCAGACAATCTGATGTTGGGCAGTCTAGTTAACATATCACACAGGAACACAATCAGTTTACCCAGACAGACTCCTGAGACACAATCAGATTAGAAACGAAAATAAAATACATCTTACTACAGAATATAATAACAGCTCTTATTAACTATTAAGTCCTTTATGCCCACTTGGTTTATAGAGTGACAATTGCTCCCACAAGGGGCACTCACACCCTGTACCCATCCTGTATTTATGGATACAGGGTGACATGGACATAAGACAGAGTTATGAAAGTACATGAGGTGTCCAGCATATAAAATTCCACATTTCCATGCAGTCTCTGGGTATCCTTAAGCCCATGTACCTCCAGCCCAAAGAATGTTCCATAACAGGCCCTCCAATTCACAGTGGCGAGATTGGTCTCATCACATCTCTCCCCTTTTCCAAACAGACTAACAGGGTATCTGACCTCCTGCCGGTCAGTGCCCTGGTTAGTCCAGCAACCCACCCATAAAACACAATTAGTAGTACAGCCCACCCACAATAAATGGTTACTACACCTGAGTATGGGGAGAACTTGTCCAGGTCCAGGTGCCTCACCACAGCTGTGTGGGGGACTGGTACGCTGAATTGGTGGGTTGCGAGGTTGGCAGAGACCAGCTGTACTGTGCCCTGGTGCCAGCACTACCACGGAAGTAGCCTGGTGGGAGCCTGGTTGCTGGAGGGGGAGACCGACTGTCTCCCCTTTGGATACATAGCTGTGCTGCTGGAGGGGGAGACCGATCGTCTCCCCTTTGCACAAAGCACCATGCTGCTGTGGGGGGAGACCGACTGTTTCCCCTTTGGCTAAACAGCCCCGTTGCTGGGGGACAGGACCGACTGTCCCTACCCCCTGTGCTGTAAATGCAGAGACCATGGTCCCATCTGCATGGTTGTGGGGCTTACTGTCTCCCCCTGGTGCGTTAAGCTGCCGCTGGGGAGAGGGGGTAACAAGCTCCTCTCCCATACATACTTCCAGCCGCTGGGGAATGGAGGCTGGGCTCCCAATTCCCTGCATATCACTCTGCTGATGGGGGACAGGACTAACTGTCTCTGCCCCCTGTAACTCAGTCTGCCGCTGGGGAATGGAGACTGGGCTCCCAATTCCCTGCATATCACTCTGCTGCTGGGGGACAGGACCAACTGTCTCTGCCCCCTGTAACTCAGCCTGCCGCTGGGGAATGGAGACTGGGCTCCCAATTCTCTGCATATCACTCTGCTGCTGGGGGACAGGACCAACTATCTCTGCCCCCTGTAACTCAGCCTGCCACTGGGGAATGGAGACTGGGCTCCCAATTCCCTGCATATCACTCTGCTGCTGGGGGACAGGACCAACTGTCTCTGCCCCCTGTAACTCAGCCTGCTGCTGGGGAATGGAGACTGGGCTCCCAATTCCCTGCAGGACCGGTGGAGAGACCTCGGTCCCATCTCCACCGGCCACCTGGGGTCCTTCCCAGTAACTTTCCACAATATCTTCCCAGCTGAATGGGTCTGGATCTGGGTCTGTCATCTTGCTGTCCTGCTGAGCCTTCCCAATGGAGTGGAAGAGATCTCGGTAGTCCTGCTTCAGTTCCCACTCCAGGGTTGCTAGGTGAGCCAGGTCTTGCTCTACCTCATGGGGGTCATCCCAGTCATGCCTAGCCTCCCTCTCGTAGAAAATGTCCTGAAGTCTGGTCTGCGCAGGGCTCCCGAAGTCAGGCTCTGCAAAGGACTCCCATAACAAGCCAGGACCATCAAACTCCTCTCCCTCTGGCTTGTCATGCTCGGCTGTCCAGGGTATATACTGTGCCATATACCACCAGAGCGCATGGTAGGCATCCTCCAGCCATAGCTCCTGCCATACCCGGTGCTCTAGTTCCTTCACCTATTCCTCCAGGGGCTGCTCTCCCAGGAAGGGCATCCGCAGGGCCATTTGCTTTTGCAACCGCTGCTCTTTACTGTGGAGACTCTCACCCCGCTGGTATTGTACATTATCCAGGGCCTGGTACCAGATGCCTTTCCTTAATGCATCCCGGCCATCCAGGTCCTCCTCCTTGTATAACAATGCTGTTTCCATTCTGTTGCTTTTAGGGTCGCTGTACTGGGACATGCGTTGCCCCCAACTTGTAAATCCCCGGAATGGTGTCTCTTGTAGCTGTCCTTCTGGCTGTGGGAACGATCCCGCCGCTGCCACCACTTGTTATGGTATAGCCCGGATATCGAGGGTTAATACCAGATGGAAGATGCCCTTAATACGGGAATAGCAGCACACAAACCCAGTTAATACACCGAACAGGAAAAAACAGGAATCTCTTTATTGAGGGCTACATGCCCGGTATTTAAGCAGGTCTCCCACCTGGTGGACAAGTATAGTACATTAGCCAATCGCAGTGGCTCAGGTATAAACGCTCCCCTTGGTACCAGTGAACCCCTCCTCCCTATCCTGCAGATAATTGGGAAGAAATCCAACTATCTCCATGGTTAGAGGAAAACACCCTTTTACAGGATACAATAAAGATACATTGCATAAACAATTAAACAATCAAACACAAGAAAACAATTGTCTATTCACAGGTAAAACAGACTAACATATCAAGTTAATTAACTGGGGAAGAAAGTTTACTCAGACAATCTGATGTTGGGCAGTCTAGTTAACATATCACACAGGAACACAATCAGTTTACCCAGACAGACTCCTGAGACACAATCAGATTAGAAACGAAAATAAAATACATCTTACTACAGAATATAATAACAGCTCTTATTAACTATTAAGTCCTTTATGCCCACTTGGTTTATAGAGTCACAATTGCTCCCACAAGGGGCACTCCCTGTACCCATCCTGTATTTATGGATACAGGGTGACATGGACATAAGACAGAGTTATGAAAGTACATGGGGTGTCCAGCATATAAAATTCCACATTTCCATGCAGTCTCTGGGTATCCTTAAGACCATGTACCTCCAGCCCAAAGAATGTTACATAACAGGCCCTCCAATGCACAGTGGCGAGATTGGTCTCGTCACACTGCGCTATCTGAATCATGAAAGAAAAAAATTGGGAATCATATCCCTTTAATCACTGTTCCATATATGGCTGTCAGAATAGTTTAAACCATTGCTCTGTATGTAGCTGTATAAGAAAGCACAATACTTAAATACTTCAGTGGGCTAAATATAATATATAAAGATTTATGAATCTAGGGAAATGACAAACTGACTACGTTTTTCATTTTTCTGTATGCAAATACATTCTAGTAAATAATGCAACGTTTCTAATATAGAATACTGAGTCATATAATCAAGAGGCAGCACACCAACTGCATATACTAATTAACTTATTATTTTGACATTTATAATCCAATATCCAAAAGTAAGTTTTGTTGACATTTCTTTAAAAATGTCTTCACAATTTGTCCTAAATATCTAAGAATTTACTGTTGTCATATTTTACACCCACGTTAAATTGTAAATGCCTAAATAACCCATAGTAACAAGTATTTATTTCCATTTATTTCCTACAGCATACGGTTCCCAGTAATATCAATAATTCTCTGGCTATTTAGATATGATTATTTATTGACACCTTATGGATTGACCCCTTTTTAGACACAAATTTGTACTTTGATAAATGATTATGGTTTTATTAAATAAGATGCATTGGGCATTAACTGAACTCAGTGTGCTATAAAATAAAAACAAAACTATATCTCAGGAGCTCACGGTTTGTAATATTGCCCATGACGGAAGTGTTGGTTGGAAAGAATTTAGCTTAGGGCAAAGTTTGTTTTTCGCTATTATTCCTCTAGTGGTAGATTAGCAAGGAATGAATTTAAAACAGGAGATACCTATGAAAATTTAATGTGGTTTACTCCCAGATGATGTTGGTTATAACTGCAGAAAATGTCACACTGCAAAATGGTATTAAAGGACCAGTAAATATAACAGATTTGTATAATCAAAAGATGAATGATAAAAAGACAATGCAATAGCACTTAATCTGAACATAACCCCTTAACGACACACGTCGTACAGGATACGTCATACACAAACTGGTCTTTAAAGACCAGCGACGTACCCTGTACGTCGTTAGGGGTTTAAAGCAGCTGGAAGCTAAAAAAAACTTTTATTTTAGTACTGGGAGACTTTCTTCCAGTACTTAAGATGGCAGGGACAATTGTTGGATGGGGGAGGGAAGAGAGCTGTTTGGGAGGAATCAGGGGGTGGGATGTGTCAGGTGGGGGGCTGATCTCTACACTAAAGCTAAAATTAATCCTTCAAGCTCCCTACAAGCTATCTAATTAACCCCTTCACTGCTGGGCATAATACAAGTGTGGTGAGCAGCGAGATTTAGTGACCTTCTAATTACCAAAAGGCAATTTTTCTGAACAAAGGCGATCCCAGAGAAGCATTTACACCTATTTGTGCCATAATTGCACAAATTGTTTGTAAATAATTTCAGTGAGAAACCTAAAGTTTGTGAAAAAGTTAGTGATTTTTTTATTTGACCGCATTTGGCGGTGAAATGGTGGCATGAAATATATAAAAATGTGCCTAGATGGTTTGGAAATAGCAAAGTGCTACTTGTATTTATTGCCCTATAACTTGCAAAAAAAGCAAAGAACATGTAAACATTGTGTGTTTCTAAACTCAGGACAAAATTTAGAAACTATTTAGCATAGGTGTTTTTTGGTGGTTGTAGATGTGCAACAGATTTTGGGGGTTAAATTTAGAAAAAGTGTGTTTTTTTCAATTTTTTTATCATATTTTATTAAAAAAATTATAGTAAATTATAAGATATGATGAAAATAATGGTATCTTTAGAAAGTCCATTTAATGGCGAGAAAAACAGTATATAATATGTGTGGGTACAGTAAATGAGTAAAAGGAAAATTACAGCTAAACACAAACACCGCAGAAATGTAAAAGTAGCCCTGGTCCTTAAAGGGACAGTCTAGGCCAAAATAAACTTTCATGATTCAGATAGAGCATGTAATTTTAAACAATTTTCCAATTTACTTTTATCAACAATTTTGCTTTGTTCTCTTGGTATTCTTAGTTGAAAGCTTAACCTAGGAGGTTCATATGCTAATTTATTAGACCTTGAAGCCCACCTCTTTCAGATTGCATTTTAACAGTTTTTCACCACTAGAGGGTGTTAGTTCACATATTTCATATAGATAACACTGTGCTCGTGCACGTGAAGTAATCTGGGAGCAGGCACTGATTGGCTAGACTGCAAGTCTGTCAAAAGAACTGAAAAAAGGGGCAGTTTGCAGAGGCTTAGATACAAGATAATCACAGAGGTTAAAAGTATATTATTATAACTGTGTTGGTTATGCAAAACTGGGAAATGGGTAATAAAGGGATTATCTATCTTTTAAAACAATAAAAATTCTGGTGTAGACTGTCCCTTTAAGGGAAAGAAATTGAAAAATGGCCTTGTCCTTAAGGGGTTAAAATAAGTAGATTTTTTTCTGTCAAATTACAAAGTTATGTCTATATCCACTCTCCATGTATCATGTGACAGCCATCAGCCAATCACAAATGTATATAATTATATTTTGTGAATTTTCGCACATGCTCAGTAGAAACTGGTGTGACTCAAAAAGTGTAAATATAAAAAAAGACTGTAAACATTTTGTTAATGGAAGTAAATTAGAAAGTTGTTTAAAAATGCATTTTCTATCTGAATCATAAAAGTTTAATTTTGACTTGAGTGTCCCTTTAAAAAGCATATCTGAGAGAGAATAAACAGCAAACTGCTCAGTGAAGGGTTAATATCTGTTGATGGAAAGGTAGCATACAGAATGGCCTGATGGAAATATTATGATATATTATTACTTCCCAAAAATAATGGTATGTTTAAATTAACCTATTAAAAGGGACACTGAATCCAAATTTCTTTCATGATTCAGATAGAGCATGCAGTTTTAAGCAACTTTCTAATTTACTCCTTTTAGCAGTTTGCTTCATTCTCTTGCTATCTTTATTTGAAAAGCAAGATGTAAGTTTAGAAACCGGCCCATTTTTTACTTCACAACCTGGGTTGTTCTTGCTGATTGGTGGCTAAATGTACCCACCAATAAACAAGTGCTGTCTAGGGTGCTAAACCAAACATTTGCTGGCTGCTTAGCTTAGATGCCTTCTTTTTCAAATAAAGATAGCAAGAGAACGAAGAAAAATTGATAATAGGAGTAAATTAGAAAGTTGCTTAAAATTGCATGCTCTATCTGAATCATGAAATAAAATTGGGTTTAGTGTCCCTTTAAGGATTGGATTGGTTCAGGGGCTGTGTGGGTAGCCTACAACAAGTAAACTGATAGCCCACACACAAAAGTAGACCATCATGATGTTTAACTACAATTCAATGTGGTCCTCAAAGCCAAGTGCCAATAAATGTGCGTTTAGGTCAGAATGCTCCAGTTAAAATGAATTAATCAATGGGATGTTACTATTATGCATTTTAAAGGGACATTCTACTCAAAACTTATATCAGCCATTAAACACTGCATTGCTAAATAAGGTCTAGATTACAAGTGGAGCGTTAAAATATTAGAGCTACTGTGTGTTAATATCACTTGAGTTCAATCAATAGCACTTATATTTTTGAGTCCATATTGCTAGTCCCAAGTTTACCAGCTACATATGATTATGACCCCTCATTTGAAAGAGAATTCCCTGCTCATTTCAAATGTGATGTCTTGAAAAGTACCAAGCCCCCTTTAAATAAAATAAAAAGTTAATAAAAAGGTTGTACTCTAAATGATAGCTTTAGGGATATATAATAAAAATGTAAAAAATGTTTTAGAGCCACAAAAAAAATATTTTATAGTGGACAACTCCTATTTTAAAAGAAATATGTTCATTTTGTCTGAATAGCCAAGTGATCACTGTGGTGACCTCGATCACCTGGAAAAAAAGGTTATTCAATTTCTACTCTGGTGCAAGGGGCCCCAAAAGCTAGTATGGACCCCTCAAACAACTTTAAATACCACTGATAACAATTTAGCAGAGTATGATTTCTAATTTGTATAGATGGGCAAAACCTCATTAAAAATTCTTGAAAAGTTGTTTATTGTTTAGCATATTTATGCAATCTGAGCACTAAAAAATGTCCAACTAAATTATAAATGTAATTCGGGTGGCATAATTAATTCAAAGGGTGGCACTTCTAATGGATTGGAATGCCAGCCATAGAAAATGAAGTAAAAAGTAGATCAGAAAGGGGTCTAATTTGTCTATAGTGGAGTTCTAGAGCAGTTACTAAAGGATAATATACATTTTTATTGAACTTCATTGAGCATTTTTTGTTCTGCAAAGAAAAATGTAAGTTATACTATTGATTCACAGAAGAAAATCTGTAGGTCATTGTCACCTTACTGCCTACAACAAAAGGATACTTGACAGCGTTCTTAATTGTGGTGTATTTTTTGCTGTGCTTGGTCTGGGAGACGACATCTTCTTTGGAAGTTCTGCAAGTTTTAGGTCCCGTGCAGTGAGTGAGTAGTTGTTTGCTATCGAATTACTAGGATTACGATGAAAACGTAACTCTTTAAATGGAGCTGCCAGAGTCCAGGATGGATTTTGCATCAGCGGTGGATAGTTGCTGTGTTTCAGGACAAGCTGAAAAAAGGAAAAAAATAACAATAATTGTTTTTTTGATCAGTGGTTTTGTTATTTTAGCTTTGTTTTTATTCAACTTACCAAGCTTAGAAACAATCAACTTCATTTTTTGTAAACCAAGTATGTAATTATATTGCCTTGCGACTAATAAATATTTCTCCACATTTCCAAGAGTAATGAATATTGTCTAAGAATATTGTCAAAAATGTCTAGACAAACTTAAAGGGACATTAAACACTTTGAGATAGTAATATAAAATGATAAATCGTATATATAAAAAGAAAAAAAACTTTACAATATACTTTCATTTTTCATATTTATTTTGCTACCTTTTCCTGTAATTGCATTCTGAAACTGTGAGCATTTCAGTTCCTGTTAGAAGTGGAAGTGCAAAACACTGTTATATTCTTCATTGGCTGCACACTCTAGTGAACTATTTATAACTGTCCCTGATTGGCCACAGCAGAGAACGTAATCTAAGTTACAACATGGCAGCTCCCATTGTTTTATAGACACTAAAACTTTACACTTATTTTGTCACTATTTAAAGGGATTTAAACACTTGGGGGCTGAATTATCAAGCTCCGAATGGAGCTTGAAGGCCCTGTTTCCGCGCGAGCCTTTAGGCTCACTGAAAACAGCAGTTATGAAGCAGCAGTCTTAAGAACACTGCTCCATAACTGGTCCGCTGCCTCTGAGGCTGTGGTCTGCAATCCGCCCGATCCTATACGATCGGGCTGATTGACACCCCCTGCTGGCGGAAGATTGGCTGCAAATCTGCAGGGGTCGACATTGCACAAGCAGTTCTGGTGAACTGCTTGTGCAATGTTAAATGCAGACAGCGTATTCTGTCGGAATTTAGCGATATCTGTCGTACATGATACACTATAGCGTATCATGTCGGACAGACATTGATAAATCGTCCCCCAAGGGTCAAATTACAAGGGGCGCACTAATTAACAATCCCGCTCAAGCATTAATTGCACTAGAAGTAAGCTTTGTGTGCTCATATTATGTGTTGAAAGTAAACTGTTTTCGCTCACACTCTAACCCAACAAGCGCAAAAAGTCAAACTTACAATATCGCATGCGCGTTCACGTATTCCCCTCAGAAGTCAATGGAGAAAAACTACCCATTTCACTGCTCTTAGGTTATGTCCGGTCTCTGGCGGCATTAGAATGATGCTCCCATTGGAACTATGAAAGCGTGCTCTCGTGAGCGCAATGTTTCCTAACAATGTGAACGCAAGCTGGCGTGTGCTGGTATTACTCAGTGGAGCGCTAATGTCCCTTTCGCAAAAAAACTTAAATTATGCTTACCTGATAATTTTCTTTTCTTCTGACGGGAAGAGTCCACAGCTGCATTCATTACTTTTGGGAATTCAGAACCTGACCACCAGGAGGAGGCAAAGACACCCCAGCCAAAGGCTTAAATATCCCCCACTTCCCTCATCCCCCAGTCATTCTGCCAAGGGAACCAGGAACAGTATGAGAAATATCAGGGTGAAAAAGGGGCCAGAAGAAGAAACTAAATTACAGTTGCCTAATCGATAAACGTGGACGGGGAGCTGTGGACTCTTCCCGTCAGAAGAAAAGAAAATTATCAGGTAAGCATAATTTAAGTTTTTCTTCTTAAACGGGAAGAGTCCACAGCTGCAGTCATTACTTTTGGGAAAACAATAACCAAGCTATAGAGGACACTGAATGCAAACAAAGGGCGGGTACAAAAAGGCGGCCCCTTCGAAAGGCACCACAGCCTGAAATTACCCAACACCCTACAAAAAACTGAAAACAACAGAGGGGAAAAACCGGAAGCCCAGGTAACTGCTCATCAGTTACACAACCTGCAAAGTCATGCTAGGAACCACTCAAAATTCCCATTGTCCGCTGAGCACAAAAGCCTCAGAGGAGCCGGCCCTGTGGCTCTCGACTACCACAAAGTGTACCCCCGACCTAAAGGACAAGAACCTCTATCTACCCCCGAGAGGGAGAACAGAGGTCCCAATAAGAGATCCAAAGGACCATCCAACAAGAGAAGAAAGAAAACTCAAAAGCAAAACTTAGAGCAAACCCCAGATTGCTAGAGGACCACTGCCCAGGGAGATGAACTCCCTAGAAGGGCAAAGACCAGAAAGATAAATTCCATACTAAGGAAAAAACGATCACTAGGATGAGCACAGGGCCACCCTCCAATCTAAGACACAGCACCATACAACCTATGGTGCTCCAAATCCTCGCGTTCCCCATTGTATCATAGTCAAGATGAAAACCCATAAGATTAGATAAGCATAGACAGGGTAACTGTCCTAGCAGCTAAAACAGAGCTCTCTGTGAGAACACAGAGTCACCTCTAAACAAGAACTCACAATGACCAATCTCCAGGCAGCAAAGCTGACCCTAAACCATTGTGGGACCTTATCCCACCAGGACAGAGCCTTCCACCATCCAAAGTCCATGGACATAGGGTACCAGCAACAGCCTCAAACCCAAGAGTCTGAAAAAACTTGTAACAGGTCTAAGAAAATGGCAACCAATACCATTGGATCTTAAGATAATCCTTTGTAGACAGGCTTGACTACCTGATCTATACTCCGGTGTAGATAAATGAAACCCATTTTCTTGACCCTAAAAGGGCGAAGGTCTGTATCTGACCCTGGACCTCCTACCCGCAAGCCCAAAGGGCTACATCTGCTATAAGGTCGAAGGATAGCAAACAAGAGCCTAAAGACCACGGAATTACAAGGGACAGCTCTTCGATTGAGAAGACAACATATCTCCAGAGATCCTTACAGGATCAGTCTCCCGGAAATACCAGTAACAGGAATAACAATGGGAGCCTTGCAGCTCCTGGTAGAAAAAACTGGGTGATCCACACCCCTGAGCTCCAAGTACTAGAGCAAGCGAGATACTGAGAAAAGGAAGAAGGACATACCCGCGCTTCCAGACATAGATAAACCAACCCAAGAAGGGAAAAAAAGGAGTCTATGCCACTGCAAACAGAATTGCGACTAGGCTACAATAGTCGACATCCGGAAGATACTGAAAGTGAAAACGCAAATCGTCCACCAAACCGGTATTCCAGACCTCCGGAGGTCATCCACAACTCGAAACTCTAAAGGACCTCTAGAAACCACGATGAAGCTTTAAAAAGTCAGTCACGTATTCAAAGCAAATTGCAAGAAAAAGCCAACTTAGATTGGAGCTCACAACCTTCCTTCCAGAAGCGTTGGATCTAAACACTAGGCCCCATACTTTGTAGTAGGATCCGAGCTCGGAGCCCGCATCAATAGGCCAAAGTGACATTTCGACAGGATATCAGCACCACAAGGGTGACATGAACCGCAAGGAACAGCAGCTAGCGCCCGACCAGTACCTGCCTGGTACAAGAGCACTCCAGAACTGACCAAAGGTCCAAGAAAAATCGACCCAAAGGTTCGATAATATGAACTAGAAACATAACTATGTTCTTAACAAAAAAAGTGCAACTTCCGAGGAAGTGCTTACGCGGCCACAAAATCGCAAGTATCAGTTCCAGAAAAAGAACGTTCCCAAAACGGAATTTATATCAGACATGAGCTCTTTAAAACAAATCAAACACATCCTAACCGCATCAAAATAAAAGTAAGGCAGCACCTGCGGGTGAACGCCCAAGGAGAATGGGCACGCCAATCGGACCAGCCGATCATAGGCCCCATTCACCCAAGCTCAGAACTGGAACCGATACATAAAAGAAAGAAAGAAAAAACTGAGACGTCAAGGAGATTGGTTTCATCCCCAAACGTCTAACCCAGCTTGCCATCTGACACAGATGGCCGAGGATCCCTCGGCCCACTAGGAGTGGAATCCTCCAGCACTGCTAAAACATACCTTAGTAGGACACGAAGACGTGCCAGCCTATAACGGAAGGCAAAATTATCTCTCGCCGGATTAATGGACGACTCCTGAAGCCTCAGAGGCCATCGCTTCCCTAGAAGGCCAAACTGAATCAGGTGATCTCACGCCCGACAGGCCCTGGTTGACAGAACACGGACAGTACCTTAAAAATATTTCACTTGGTAGATATAAATGAGTCAGCGCCATAGATATGGCCATGCGGAACTGTGCTGTAACCTCTGGAGGAAACAAGTCGCCTTCCGGAGAAGGAGTAACAGCATATGTACACCTGCTTGTGTAGCAAAAGAAGGTTCTGGGGCACGCGCCTCACAGGACATGGAATCCTCGGGGGCGGATGGCTCAACGCACTCTAAGTTCCCTGGTTCGGGAGAAGAGAGTACTCTGGAACGGCAATCGGAACATAACTGATGGGCATGGATAACCCGGGCCATTTCATATCCTTCGCAAGACGCATTCTCCGAATCGGAGATATCCGTGTCTAAAAAATCAGAATCCTCCATAACTTTGGGATTGCAAATATGGACAAACACTAAACGGAACCTTTTTTTACACCCCCCTAATAGCTATGGCACTCACCACCTCCTGTGAAACAGACAACCAACGAGCACCCGGTCACGAGGTGCACCATGCAAGTCACAAAAATGGGCGCGCAAATCTAAAGAGATTGCACCAACTGATGATAAGGCCGTTATTTTCTATATAGCCATGAGCCCAAGTATCACTACACATTAGCAGACAGAATCAGATAACAAACATGATTAAAGTCTCTCCTGTTCAATAACTTCCCTCAGGAGATATTAACCCTTGATTCCTTAAGATAAAGGAGTCCCACTGGGACCCCGACTTCTTTCGTTAACATTACATGTACATATCGAAATAAAATGAAACGATCTTACTGGAATCTGCACCCTGGAACAGGAACACGGCCCTTCAAGTGTGACAGATAGTAGCCTCACTTCTGACATGGACTTGAGTGAATAAAGGCAGGCAGCGAAACTCGTGAACGCTGATTGCTTAAGGAGCTGTTAGTACGAGTTGGGATGGTTTTGCAGAAAGACTCTCCCTGCATCTCCGGACTTTAACCTTCATCCATGCTCTCACTGAGAGGCTGACAGGATTACTTAAAACTCCAGTCCCATTTTGAAGAGTACTACCCTCCATAAGAGACTATCTTCAATCTTCTGACACTTCTCTGCCAACCTCCTGTGATGAAAGGCAAAGAATGACTGGGGGATGAGGAAAGTGGGGGAGGTATTTAAGACTTTGGCTGGGGTTTCTTTGCCTCCTCCTGGTGGCCAGGTTCTGAATTCCCAAAAGTAATGAATGCAGCTGTGGACTCTTCCCGTTTAAGAAGAAAAGCAATATTTTAGGCTCCAGTTGTAATCTGGCCCACAATCTAAGCATGAGCATGCAGCCATCATTTACTATCTGTGCTCTGATGTCAACCAAGTTTGTAAATCCACTGTTATATATATTTGGATTAGCAATACGTGATATTGTAATTAATAGCCATGAATACATTAGGACCAGATTACATGTGGGGCTCTCATTTTTGCTCCTGAGATCAAAGTAAAAAGTTAGTACAGCTGCATTAGCACGTGTATTACAAGTTGAAAGTAAACAGTTAGTACAGCTGCATTAGCCAGTGTATTACAAGTTGAAAGTAAAAAGTTAGTACAGTTGCATTAGCACGTGTATTACAAGTTGAAAGTAAACAGTTAGTACAGCTGCATTAGTGCGTGTATTACAAGTTGAAAGTAAAAAGTTAGTACAGCTGCATTAGTGTGTGTATTACAAGTTGAAAGTAAAAAGTTAGTACAGCTGCATTAGTGCGTGTATTACAGGTTGAAAGTAAAAAGTTAGTACAGCTGCATTAGCGCGTGTATTACAAGTTGAAAGTAAAAAGTTAGTACAGCTGCATTAGCGCGTGTATTACAAGTTGAAAGTAAAAAGTTAGTACAGCTGCATTAGTGCGTGTATTACAAGTTGAAAGTAAAAAGTTAGTACAGCTGCATTAGTGCGTGTATTACAAGTTGAAAGTAAAAAGTTAGTACAGCTGCATTAGCGCATGTATTACAAGTTGAAAGTAAAAAGTTAGTACAGCTGCATTAGCGCATGTATTACAAGTTGAAAGTAAAAAGTTAGTACAGCTGCATTAGTGCATGTATTACAAGTTGAAAGTAAAAAGTTAGTACAGCTGCATTAGTGCGTGTATTACAAGTTGAAAGTAAAAAGTTAGTACAGCTGCATTAGTGCGTGTATTACAGGTTGAAAGTAAAAAAGTTAGTACAGCTGCATTAGTGCGTGTATTACAGGTTGAAAGTAAAAAGTTAGTACAGCTGCATTAGCACGTGTATTACAAGTTGAAAGTAAAAAGTTAGTACAGCTGCATTAACGAGTGTATAACAGGATGAAAGTAAAAAGTTAGTACAGCTGCATTAGCGTGTGTATTACAAGTTGAAAGTAAAAAGTTAGTACAGCTGCATTAGCGCGTGTATTACAAGTTGAAAGTAAAATGTTAGTACAGCTGCATTAGCACGTGTATTACAAGTTGAAAGTAAAAAGTTAGTACAGCTAAACAAAAGCAAACAAAACTCAGGTGCTCTAACTTCAGGGCTTCGGGTATCTTAACATCGCTAACTCCTTCTCCCCACAAACTTCTATGGGGTGCGCAGAAGATAGCCTTTTCTACTTATTGCTCGTGCACTAACCCGACACTGCACGAGATCAACTGTGCTAAAGCCGAAGGAGTGTTAATAGTTTAAATTCCTATGTTTCTCAGAAGAAAAAAAAGTGTTCTGTTTATTTTGAAATATATAAATATATATACAGTATATATATATATATATATATATATATATATATAGTGTACAATACATATCTATACCTATAAATATATATGAATATATACCAATATTGATATATGCATATAAATATATATACATATATAGAAAGATAGATATATATATATATATTGCATATACAGATATTTATAGAAAATATATATTTAAAAATAAAAAGAACATTTTCTTCTAAGTGTTCGAGTATTTCTATTAAAAACACATTAAAACATATTAAAAAAAGAATAAAAAACATTTATTGCATGTTTAAATGTATTTGACATACACATATTTAGACATACAGTATAGATATACACATTGGACTCCTTTCTAATCAAACACTCCCATATACCATTTCCATTTATAAATCGGAATTAAGGTAGAAAAAATCCTATTGGCTGATGCAATCAGCCAATAGGATTGAACTTCAATGCTATTGGCTGATCCAATCAGCAAATAGGATTGAGCTGGCATTCTATTGGCTGTTCAAATCAGCCAATAGGATTTTTTCTACCTTAATTCCGATTGGCTGATAGAATTCTAGCGTTGGA